>NC_068316.1:30217455-30517455 GCF_025860055.1 Xyrauchen texanus | reverse complement strand
TGTTTCTTTAAGTAGTTTAAACTTACGTCTGTTTTCGAGCACAGAACATCTTTTATCTCCATTCTGGGTTCCCTTGACGCATAACCAAATGTATCAAATTCATTCTAAGTGAGCTGACTAAAAGAAGTGAGAGTCCTTGGAGACTGCGTTGAGAGCTGCTAACCGTCAATGCTGTTTTTATTATGGTTAACAAATCTAACAGTGTAGATCTGTAACTTCACACCCCAGATGTTTCTTGAACGCTTAAAAGTTTCCAAGTGTAAACTCTCTGACTTTAAATATATTACACCATATGTTGTGGAAGCTCAGAGCACTTTCTAAACACTTTCTGAGCAATGATACCACAGTTCATCTTAAAGGAATATTTCGAATTAAATACAAATGAAACTCTTTTGAGAGCATCTGTGGTATGCTGTCAATTACCCCAGACAATAATTTAGATTCTTACCTCAGTTTGTTAAAATAATAATTTTAATCTACTAACATTGGAATATGGGTAAGCATACAATAGTCTAGTCATCCTTAATAAACATACCTTGAAGATGAAATCGGGTGGTAGCTTGTTACATTGCTACATTGACTCAATAAAGGGCACAGGTTTGACACGAGGCAATGTTTTTGCCCCACCAATAGTAGAAGCAGGGAGTGTTTGGGGAAAGCTGCTTTGGAAATGGTTATTATTCCAATTCTATTTGGTGTTGCTAGAGGAACAGAAATTGTACACTTCACCTTTAAATATTTCCTCAGATTACAAATTTCAATCTTTCTAGATTCTGCATTGATTATCTTGAGCACAGCATGCACCACTTATCAGATGAAAATATACAACCTTTACATTGGGCTGAAATTACATTTTCAATAGTGCTTTGAAATCCAAAGGCTTCAGAGTAGTAGGAGCAGCAGGTGGAGTCTATGATGTGGTATAATAATAGATTGTAATGCCCTGACCGGGGACTGGTTTGCCATGGTCAGTATTATGCAGCGCTTGTGTCATGGTTCAGAGGAACAGGTCAAATGTTGATTTGCTGTCTTGAGATGACATTCATGCTACATTATTACAACAGCACTCAGTGACTGTAGCTCTAGTCATCGTCACGCCATGAACAAAGTAGTGCATGAAAAGGAGAAAGAAGATATGGCAAAAAGTGAAATTATAAGACCCACAGATGGTAATTGATTTGAAATGATTGCATCTGCGAAGGCAGAGCGTGTAACATGCTAGTTATACTTCGTACATTTTGTACAGTTTATTGACATATTGCCCTGTATATAAGTAAACACATTGGGCTACAGAACAAAAATCATTCTGGACTGTTAAATTGTAAGTCAATGTTAAGCGTTGTTCGTTAATTTGAACTTTAACTTCATAGAGAAAAACAAACAAAACCAACGAACAATTGTATTACGATTTTTCCTAAGTTTAACCCCTAACCCAAACCTAAACCTAATCATGATTTTAATATAAAAATAGCTCTTGCTGTACCATAGAGGAAAGAACATATTGGGATTTGGAACAAGTTGTACGATATCTTACGATTTTGCCAGCTCATATGAATTAAGAGTTGCCATGAGACTATAACCAAGTTTGTATTGAGTTTTCGCACAGTTATCGTCAAAGTGGAAATGCGTAAAAACATTGCATTTAAAAATATGTACCTTTTATGTCCCAGATGTCCCCATATGTGTAAAATGGAGAGAGTTTTGAGGTTATTATAGTGAGCCTGTAATGCTATTTTACACACTTGAATTAAAAATATCGACAGTCTGTTCACAATATGTAATTCTATTTGTCCATCTGGAAAATATGTTGCGAAACACGGGGCTGTAGTGTCTAAAAGAAAAACATAAAACATTGTACACGCCCCTTCACTCTGCTCAAATCACACAATTCTGTGCTTGTGTAAGCTACTTTTCTATTGTTTCCAGCAAAAAGAAATCACGCTTGTTTCTATCTCTTTTACTTGGTGAAAATAAACACTAGATAGCATGAAATTCTTGAGAAACACTGCATTTGTCCATATGCATCAGCCAGCGTTATCGCCAGTGTTTGTTTGTTTGTTTTTTATGAGAATTTACAACACCTCGTTCTCCTCTTTGTCTATTTTTATCTGTAGCCTATATTAATTATTCTGGCACTTTTATTTAATCCCCTTGGCACTTATTTTTGTTGTTCTGTTATAAAAACTTTTATATGTTGTCTGTTATTGTAATATAATAAAAAAGAAGCACATTTTTTCCGGTGTCTTCTCATTGGCCAACATCCACGTCAGATACTCAAAGAATGTATAATCTGTCTTAAAGGCTGGACAGTAAAGATTCACTCTTTTGTTTTTTACCAGCATTTCTATCGCACTTTATTAATAGAACCTGGGGTTATTTTTACCTCACATGGATGGCGTTTGTAATGCCGAAATTGCTGGAGTAAGACCAAGTTTAATAAACAAGCCCTGGATAACCTGTTTATAATTCTAGAAACCTATGTGTTCCATGACCATTTAAGTGCCTTTATGTCACTCATAAACAGACAATAGCAAGTAAAATGAATATATATATATTCATATAAATTCTCATATTTTGATTAATTAATTAAAGGTACACTCGGCAACTTTTGCGTTTGTGTCATCTTGGGCCTACACTGACCCCTAGAGGCTTGGATGCAGCATAATTTAAAATCAATAGTTTTCAGTTTCAGATGCCATTGTAGAAATGTATTATTTACAGTCAGTCATGATTACTTTAATCAATGAATGAAAGTGTCAAATAACAGAACAGTTACTGAGATTAAGCAAGTAGTATTCGGCTGGTCATGTGATTCTAACATGGCAGCCCCCATGAGGAGAACCTCTCCATGTATAATTAAACACCTTTTATAAGGTTACAGATATGACCGGAGTCTTCCTTTTAATGTGAGTGATCATGGTTTTATACTTATATTTCAAAATGACAATTAATTTCTTTAGGAGTAAAACTTTAGTTAGGACAGAGGTAATCCAAACTTAATCCAACAATAATCAGATCACATGACATAAAAACAGTAAGAGATTATGTAACTGATAACAATGTTAGTCATGTAATATGTAATCACCCAGCACAGGTAATCAGTGATAATACTATTTTACAACTTTACAATCTTTAAAACAATAAAAAGTAAAAAAATAATTTAAATGTGTGTAATCAGTAATAGTGTGCAAGCATATGTATCTTACATGTATCTACATTCTGTATTTTCAGCTAAAGAGAATTCTGAATATTTGCTGTATGTGCTGGTGTAACAATTGTCCTGTGCTGGGATGATTTTTAGTCCCAATAACTGTTTTGCATGTGTTTTAAAAGTAAGCATCATAATACAAATAATCTTTCAATCTTAAATATACTTGATTCAGTCTTTTTTTTTGTGAGAGTATTGAATTGTGAATTCAGTCTCGCAAATCGAACTGAATCGTGAGATGAGTGCATCATTACATCCTTATAGAAAATACATTATACTGAAAAAACCTGATATCATAAAAGAGCCCAATTCATATAGTAGTGACAGCTTTGTATTTAATCATAACGCATGGAAATAGATATTCCCCACAATCCGTTGCACAAAAGAGCTGGATGCATTTCTATCTCGGCGAAAATGCCTAACAAGTTTTCCCAGATGCATTTTGACAAACGACCCCCACTTGCAAGTGCTTAGAGCCTGCCCATTTAAGAAAAGACCCTATGGTGCATGAGCCAGAATAAAACTCGGATAGCTGACGGATAGCTCCATTAGAGGAGGGTCTCTCCTGGACACCTCATCTTAGGATCTCCTGGTCTGATTGCTGACGAAACAAGTTACACACAGTCACACACACACAAACACACGACCACCTCATCAAAACCACACACATCCAGGGTGAAATATATGAAAAAGGACCCAGTCAAGCATCACCTTTTGAGCTCTACTGGAACAATGGCTTGACTACACAAGTACAACACGCGGTTGATCCCGTTGCTGTCTCATTTGGCTTCTTTGGAGGCTTGTTCCTGAGACCACCGTGAAACAAGGAGGTGTTTGAAAGGCCCAACCTGATAATCAGCTCTGAAGGGGGGCAAGCACAATTCATATTTCAGCTTTTCCCCTGACTGGCAGAGCCAGCCAAGCAGGAAATGACACGGGATGTTTCAATCTGAGAACGGTGAGTACTGTAGCCCTCGAGGCTGGATGGTACAGCCCACTCAGATGTGACCGAGCAGCCTGCTGTCTGTGACAGCATACGCACAAATAAACACTTTCCCAGCAGTGGAAACTGCAATTCATCAGCAAAATTAATTCACACAACTCAAAATGGGTGCATGGAAGGGCTCAACATCCACTTGAGTGTTTTGCGACGACTATGAAGTGCCATAATGGCAGTAGACTATTTCTGCATTAGTACGTCCTTACTATAATATTCTTAATATTTAAGAAAACATACTGTTACACAATGTTCACTTTTCAATCAGCATTTGTATTTTGTATTTTTTCTCAAAATGACAAAACAAAAACGAATGAAAACACAAACAGGAGATTGCGGCTTAAATTTAGTTCATACTTTCGTTTGATTTCACCAAAAGAGTCCCTGATTCACAATACATTTGTGCGTGCATGTGTAGTGAGTGTGTATGTGTGTGTGTGTGTGTGTATGTGTGTGTGTTGACTGCACGAAGCAGGCTAGGTAGCGGCCCCAGCACTGAACGCGCTGCGCTACGAACCTGGCAAACTGACTTCGATTCCCGCTCATGGCCAACACCAGTGACGATTATCTGAACCGGTCCTGGGCCTCCCCTAGGTCGACTCAGCATGAAATGAGTACCTGGTGCCGTGTGTAAACATCGCCACTGGGGAGACAAAGGCGGTTGGGCGTGGTGCTGGCCACCCACCCCCTTGTGTACCGTTCTGGCCTTCATAGGTGCTCCCTAACAGCACTTGCCCCCACAGTCTGTTAAGGCTTAAATGGGTGTGTGTGTGTGTGTGTGTGTGTGTTGACTACATAAAGCTGGCTATGTAGCAGCCCCAGCACTGAACATCCAGGGCCTGGAAATATATGTTTGGCGTCTGTGGCAGGTGAGACAGGCTGGAGTTATGTTGCACCAGGCAGGCGAACCACGCAGAGCTCAATTCCTCCTTCACTTTGCGATCGCACCCGGTCAGCGCACAGAATATCCAGTAACAAATGGCAGCGACTGGCCTTCAGGTAGCATGTGTCCTGTTTAGATAACCTGCACATTTTAATTACCTTCACTCCCCCTCTTCCGTTTCTCTCTCTCTTTTATATAATTTTCTCCTTACTTCCTCATTGGTTTCCGTCCATTTGGAAAAGTGAAAGAGATGGTATGGATTTTTTCCATATTGCCACATGTGGAAAAAAAAATTCAAACATTTGCTGCAAATCAAATGCTCATTTGCATGTGCAGAGGTATGAAGTAATTGATAACACATTTTAATGTCATATTAGTTAAAGTTTTACTTTATAGTATTGTGTGTCCTCATTTAAATGCTCCTCTAAACACCTCCCACAAGCATTGTGGCTTGTGTCGAAATGTTTGCAAACATTATACTGTACTGTTGCTCAGCTGTTTCAAACTTCTCTGAGTGAAGAAGGAAGAAACACTTTGCTGTAAAGACATGGTCACATACCTTTGCATTGTCGAAATTCTGTGGACGAAATACAGTCAACTCAGTTGGAATTCATGCGATCGTAAATTTCGCGCGATGGACTTCTGTTCATGAAAATTTCCCCTTGTGGATTTTGTGTGGAGTTCAAGTTTGGTGAAATTCGTGGCAAACTTTCACAGTGTTGATAAGTTGAAAGCTGCCTGGTTTGGCAGTGACCTCTGAGTGGGCGGTGCATCGTGCACAGCTACACTGAATACACAATGAATAAGGATATCATTTCAGTGTTGAGTTTCTTTTTAACTTCAGTCTGCCAGAGCAAAAAGTACAGCATTAAAAAGTGGCTGCTTGGTATCACAAGCGCTAGGCATCTGCCAGCGTCATCTTCGTCCACAGAATTTCGCAGTGCAAAGATATGTGTGACCATGCTTTTACTATGCAAGGGCCTTAATAAGTCAATTTAAGGGAGAGCGTGTAATATGACGTGTCCTCCTTGCTCATTGTTGAAGGCATCTAAACATTATTTTGAATTTGTTGAGCAAAAAACTAAAACAAAAAAACGAATTCTGTTAATTGTTTTATAAATTCATTTAAAAGTACAGTAGTAATGTAAATACTTTTTTGACAAATTAATCAGTAATGTAAGCTGATTACAATTTTATAGAAGTAATTAGACATTTATAGTTGATTACTTTTTTGATTAACTTACCCAACACTCTTTATAATAAAATTTTGACCAAAATGTGTAGTTATTGTTTTGACATTTTTTCAGGCACAAATATCACCTTTCTTAAAACGAACCAAAAATCTAAATGGGACTATTTACTTTTTAATATACATTCCTGGTGTTATTGTGTATGATTATAGTTACTGACTTTGCCTTTTTCGGGAAGCATATTCCTCCAGTATAGGATTTGATTGGAATTGTTTGACGGTAAGCTGCTGAAAGCTTCTCTTCTAAAGACAGGCAGTATGAAATGTCTCCAAGGGCCCCAGACGGCAAGTCCTAGGGCTGCTGTCATCCATGGCTGACTGCTTCCCTCATACGGGTCACCCAGGGACTTAATGTGGGGGTGAAATTATATTACAAACAATTATATTGCAGTACTCTATTTATATCAGTGCCCTTTCACATGATTGTTCCCTCTCTATTCTGACATGACGCCCTAATCCTCAGAATGATTTGGGGTGGAGGGTGAGAGAGGGGAGATTGGGGGGTAGATCAGGGTGTTAAGTAAGTTCCTCCACAGCTCGCAGGCAGAGGAAGAGAAGAGAAACAGAGACAGGAAAAGTATCATTCAGAAAAATGAGTGTCTCTGGGATGAATTCCACTAAGATGAGCTCTATATATCAATGTCAATAACACAAGTGAACACAGGACAGGGTGACATGCATATTAATTGAAAATAATCAGATTAAATCGCTACAGTTTGACATTTTGTAAAATGGGCATTTTATCTTGGCCAACGTCAGATTGGTTATCTATGGCTGGCTCTCTAATCTGGGAACATCTTAATTGCATATTATCACCATCTGATTGCTGTGGCATTATTTTAAATAGTCAGGTAATTACTCTTTGAATGGTGGTGTAAATAGCCAAAGGCTGCTGCATGTACAATTGAGCATAAAGGAACTGAGCACCAGGCCAGAAGTCTAATCGTTTAGTTGGCCACCTATGTAGAGCTTCAACGAAAGTGTCAAATGTGTCGCTTTCAAAGTCAAGTTTACAACAGCAATTTGGAGCCTTGTAGTTGCACTTTAATCCTTTCAGCAGAAATCATGTTTAGCTGGAGCTAACCTAGCGATTAGCGCAAACTTGCAGAACATTTGCGTTTGTTATTTTCACATGCAAATTAGCATTTGATTCGCCACAAATGTTTGCCAGAAGTTTGAAGCTCTTTGCCGGTAGTGGTGAACTTTTGGCAAACCTTTGACAACAATAGACAATTTGCAGCAAGTTTGCCGCAAAGCTCATTTGCATGTGAAAATTATCAGTGGCAAATTTGAGACAAGTTTGTGGCAAATTTGTCAAGAACCTTTGATTTTCATAAAGGTGCCTCTGACACATTAACGTCATGATTACTGTTGTAACCTCCGTTCCCCGATGGAAGGAACGAGACGTTGTGTCGATTGTAGTGACACAACGGGTCTCTTCTGAGAGCTTCAAGTACCTCTGAACTTGAGAAAAGGCCAATGTCAAGTTGGCAGACAGAATTTGCATGACCCGCCCCCGACATATGGGTATAAAGGGGAGCGGGCGAGCGAATGTCAGACAGGTTTTCACTGAGGAGCCGAGAATAAGGTTACGGCGCATTACAGTGGTAGGGATAGTGACGTGGCAAGGGGAACACAACGTCTCGTTCCTTCCATCGGGGAATGGAAGTTACAACAGTGACGTTTGCCTTCTGTCACTCTCTTGCCGTTGTGTCGATTGTAGTGTCACAAGCGGTCCCAGTTCAAAACGCCATGCACTACACGTGCTACGTGACTGCCGAGCCAGGTGCATGCAGGCTGCTGCGTGCTAGAAGCAGCTGGGTCAGCTGCACGTAACCCTCCCCAACACCCCCAATAAGGTTCCCAGCACCCGTACAGGAACAGGTGACATGACTTGTAAGGGAGCAAGCCGGCCAGCCGTGCCTTTTCTCACCCTATGTTTCTCGTCATTTAGTTACAAATCTTAATGCTATAGATGCTTCGGGGAAGGTGTCCTTTTCCGTTCCTATTCTTTCAAGGGGAAAAGGCCCTGCGGAGACCACAACCTGCCCAGACTTGGGGGAGGTAACTTGTGACTAATACACATGGGGATTGTCAAGCCACCCGTGAACATGGTGCAGTGGTAGATCCTGCCCAACAAGGGAGGAGTTGCTACAGACACAGCGACCGGTGGCAACGAGGACTGCCCAAGGGAGATGCTGGTCCTGCCAGCAGGGGGACCATATTGCGGAAAATACATCACAGGGAGTTGCCTGAGAGTGGGAACTATGCCTGTGGAGCCCAAGCCCAACACGGAGCACTCGACTCGTGGTGGGTCTGGTGGCGAATTCCTCCACTGAATTCGCCGGCCAGAGGGCTAGAGAGGAAGAGCATCCAGGAAGCAAGAGCTTAGTGGCTAACCTGGGAAAGAAGGCGCACTGGATCATCTTGGTGAAGGGTGCAAGGTTCAAGAGGAACACCCGGTCGGCTGTTCCGTATTACTGAGTTCTACCGGCTCTGACCTGACAAAACACGGGACGAGACCGACTCAACCTGAGGTTGTAGAATCTAGCAAAGGTGTGGAGTGTTGCCAGTCTGTTGCTCTGCAGATGTCTGCTAGGGAGGTCCCATGGGCCAGTGAACACGAGGATGCCACACTTCTTGTAGAGTGTGCTTGAACCTGCAAGGGAGGGGGGGGGCATGGCCTGGGTGTGATAGGCTAGGGGATAGCATTAACAACCCAATGAGCTTCCTCTGTTTGGAGACGGCATTCCCTTTTCGCTGTCTGCCAAAGCATACAAAGAGCTGCTCAGAGCATCAACAGCCCAGCGTGCGGTCCACATGGCTACGCAAAGCACGTACCGGACACAACAACGAAGAGGCTGGGTATGCCTCCTCCTGGGGCAGCTTCGCTTGCAGGTTCAAAACCTAAACCCTGAAGGGGGTCGTAGGAACCTAGGGCACATAGCTCGGTCATGGTCTTAGGATGAGGTGAGCATCTGCCGGACCGAAATCCAGGCATGTGTCGCTGACATAGAAAACTTGCAGGTCCCCAACCCTCTTGATGGAAGCGAGCACGATCAAGAGGGCTGTCTTCAAGGAGAGGGCTTTGAGCTTGACTGAATCAAACGGCTCAAAGGGGGGTCTCTGAAGGCCTGAGAGGACCACTGATATGGTCCATATCATATGTGCATACCAAGTGACTTGCCGTCCAATGCGTCGTGGTGGGCTGCGATAGCAGCAACATACACCTTCAAGGTGGAGGGGGACAGCCTCCCCTCCAACCTCTCCTGCAGGAATGAAAGCATTGACCGAACTGCGCATCTCTGCGGGTCTTCAAATATGGACGAGCACCAATTTGCAAACAGATGCCACTTGAGAGTGTAAATCCGCAATCTTGTTGCGGTCGCCCGGGATATGAGTGGCGAACATTGACCTGAGTCGCGGCTGACTCCAAAGGTGGAGATGGCGGACGATTTGTGACATGTGACGGGAGCGTACGCCGCCTTAGAGATTTATGTACGCTACCCTGGCGGTGCTGTCTGAATGGATCAAGATGTGCTTGCCCTGAATCAGTGGGAGAGACCTCCGCAGGGCAAGGAGTACAGCCAACAACTCGAGGCAGTTGATGTGCCAACGCAGGCTGGGCCCGGGGAACGAGGAACCGATCGAGTAGCCGTGAGGTTTCCAGTCCACCTCGCGCTAATGGTGGCCCGGGAAACATAGTGGACATCCGTGCATCAGGCTCAGACTGGGCGAACAGACCGGAAGGTGGCAGCCCAGACGAGTCATCAGCAAGAGACTCCGCTCTGATGCTCTCCGATACAGAAATCGTCGTCCAATTCCGGGAGCTCGAAGGAGAATGCCAGCTGGCCGCAAGGCGAGCCGCACTTATCCTGAGCTCGGACGGAAGCTAACAAGCGTGCCGGGGGGCGGGTGGTTGGTGGGATTTTACCCGGCGAAACCGAGCCCGTCGTCATCCCCTAATCGCCTTCAATGGCAGCCGGGTCCTCCTCAATCACGTAGGAAGATGGAACGACACGGGGGGTGGCTGAAGTGGCTTTCTCTCGTGAGAAGAGAAAGCTGTGACTGCAATGTTGGCATGGCTATGTTCTCACACTGAGAACATGAACATTCATAAAATGCTGCCTGTGTGTGATCGCAGCCCAGGCACGCGAGGCTGCGATCACACGTTCAACGCCTGCTGTGTCTTGCTCTTTTTTGAGTGGAAACTCAAACTCTTTTATTGGAAATAAACTCTTTTAGGAAGAGAAACACTCTTTCAGGAAATGAAAGTGCTGTCGAAGAGCCCAGGGGCGTGGACTGCACAGCGTGCAGAGAGGAGAATGCTGCTGGAATGCGCCGTAGATCCAATGGCAGTGCTTATTGCCAGTGGAACAGTGGTGAACTCAGCTTTGCTTTTACACAACCGCTTGGCTCCGAAGAACAAATCTGTCAGACATTCGCTTGCCCGCTCCCCTTTATACCCGTATGTCCGGGGGTGGGGCTTGTAAATTCTGTCTGCCAACTTGACATTGGCCTTTTCTCAAGTTCAGAGGTACACGAGGCTCTCAGAAGAGATCCCTTGTGTCACTACAATCGACACAACATTGAGTGAGTGACAGAAGGGGAATCTAATTTACATGCACTTAAGAAAACGGCTTATACTGGCATAATAAAAGTGGCATTCTGTAATGTCACATAAACGTGTATTTCACGTGTAAGTGATAAACAGAAAACCGTTTCTGCCAGATAACGCAGCTTATGTCACCAAGTGGGTTCTTATATAGTTTATGAAGAGTGTGCATGTGCGCAGAGTATTACGTACTCTAAGAGGGAAAACCCACTATTGCAGCGCAATTCTGCATGGCAAATTGTGATGGAAAGTTAAGGAAACAACTCCCCTTTGATATGGAAAAAGCTGCTTACTTTCCAAGCCGCATGTATACATGGGTGTAGAGTACCTCACTTGCACAGTGCAAGTGAATGTGAACTCCAATTTTGTGTCATTAACAATTGCTTCTTCGCAGTAAAAAACTTTGTAGTCTCCATGTAAAAGAGCTTATTGAACTGCTGTGCTCTTGTGGGTGATATGAGTTCGTATCCAGTCTATAACATTTTCTCAGTACTGTTATTCCATCTTTCCAGTTTGGTCTCTTTTGTACTATACATTAGATATTTGTATAGTATAGAAAATTTGAGGTGTGCTTACAAGTGCAAAACTCACTACCACGATACTAGGGTGTCGCTATGTTCTTCGGTGTTGTGAGTGGTTGTTAGCGCATTGTTAAGTAGTTGCTCAGGTGTTCTGAGTCATTGGCAGGGCATTGCTAGTTGAAGCATTGCAACTGACATAACGTTAAAGCCGCTCAAGGCCGCAATTAACTGCAATGAGTATCTGTTGCATTTTCAGCATTGCCACCAGGGGTGCTATAGCAATGATTAGCTTTAACTGTCATCTTATATGGTCATTTTTCTTCTATATGTTAACAAATCTCATGCCGGATCAAAAGTTTGAAGAGAAGTTAGCTATGCAAGTTCACCAAAGTTATTTACAGTCGACATAGACACTCACAGAGCACTTTATTAGAAACACCTGTACACCTACTTATTCATGTGATTATCTAATCAGCCAATCGTGTGGCAGCAATGCAGTGCATATAATCATGCAGATACGGGTCAGGAGCTTCAGTTAATGTTCACATCAATCATCAGAATGGGTAAAAAATGTGATCTCAGTGATTGCGACCGTGGCATGATTGTTGGTGCCAGATGGGCTGGTTTGAGTGTTTCTGTAACTGCTGATCTCCTGGGATTTTCCCACAAAACAGTCTCTAGAGTTTATTCAGAATGTTTCCAAAAACCAAAAACATCAAGGTCAACAGAGAATGGCCAGACTGGTGAAAGCTGAAAGTAAGGCTACGGAAACCCAAATAACCACTCTGTACAATTGTAGTGAGTAGAATATCATCACAGAATGCACCACACGTCAAACCTCGAGGCGGATGGGCTACAACAGCAGATGACCGTGTTGGGTACTCTATTAGGACCATAGTGTTCCTAATAAAGGGTCCAGTGAGTGTAGATAGCTACTTGAATAATAACAGAGTATTATGTCTCAAACATTTGAAGGTTAGTCTATCTTGAGTACTAAGGTTTTTATCTAAAAAAACACAAGTAACACAAGAATGCAAGTATGTTCAATGGGACTGCACACTTGTAATGCGTTAGCCAAGCATTTGTGTTATCATTTTCATACTAGTGTAAAGTATGTTTCTGGCCTCAAGGTTAGGGAAAACCCCTAACAACTCAGAGCAATAGTAAGTGATGCTTGCTTTAGCAAACACAGATAATAAAAAGAGCCAAATTAAAATACTTTTGCTGAGAAACACAGGGCAGCTATATAATGAAAGCCCCTTGTCACATCAGCTAGATCAGGTGCTGTCTGATAACAGATGCACATAGAGCCATTCGTTTTTTAACACAGCCTACGGTTTTCGTTTGCCCTGGAACAACATGGAGAGAGCAGCCATCATATGTTCCAGACATTTGTACATGGCCTGATAAATGTTCATGCAAGCTAGGTGAGAGGGGAGGTCTTTTGGAGTGCTAGTAATAAGAGGCTAATAGAATAAAACAATAAACCAGTTCCTAAGGGCTAAGGCTTTGTACTGACAAATTCATATGATAGATTTTATTGTTATGGCAATATTACCATTGCATTCAGCGCTAACTCTGACTTACTCTGAGATGCTTTTGTCACATAAATGAAAAATAATGAAGTAGATGTCAGGTGGGGCACTCCTTGTGGCTGAGTAAATTGATTTTGAGCATATAACAGTATATTTTAAATAAAAATGTTAATGTTGAGACATTGGTTGTAAAACAATATGACAATGTGGGATTGCCTGACTAGAATTCAATAAAGGCCTAACAACTGGTGATTTAGAATGATAAACTTTGCCTATTGGTTGCAAAGTTATGAAGAAAATTCATATTTTTTATTTATACATTTTCTCTAGAAAATAAGAATGGTGCTTGCTTGTGTAAAAAAATCTCCACCATGACGCTAGGGTGTTCTGGATTGCTGCCATTGTTTTGCTAAAGTAGGAGTTTGCTCTGGGTGGTTTCTAAGTAATTAGGGTCATATATCCCCAAGTCTCTATGATATTCTCGCTTCTTGATAGTATGTTCTAAATAATCATGATAATGTTGAGATATTGGTTGTAAGATAATAAAAATTTCCTGAAATGGCCAATTGGTAGCAAAAGCTATGATTAAATATATAATAAAGCAGAAAAAAAACAAGTTTTTACATTTTCTGAAGAAACTATGAGTGGTGCTTGTCCATATAAAATCACAGCCATGATGCTAGGGTGTTCTGAGTTGTTTTCAGGTGGTTAGGGCCATAGATCCCCAAGTCTCTTTGATATTCTGGTCCAGAGATAGAGTACGGCTTGAGTCATTCCTTTAAATGTAACTCTATGGTCGTTTTTTTTTTTTTTCAGTTTTTTCATTCACCAGGCAGAAATCATAACCCTCCCATGGTTTTAAAAATGGCACCTCCCTTTGATAATTTTGGTAATTTTGACTGGAAGGGTCAGATGTGTAACCCTTTTTGATGATGATGATGATGATGATGATGATGATAATGACACCATTTCTTCTTCCCTGAAATAAGAACAACACATTTATTAATTTCTCTTCAGATTTTATGCTATTTCTACATTTTACCATTAATTTGCATATACAAATAAGCTATTTTTTATTTTTTATTCAGAACCTACTCTTCTATATGTTGAAAAATGAAGCAAATATGAGAATATGACATAAATTGGAGGCAGATTGCTGGGATATGGTGAACAAAATATAAATAACATGACTTGAAAACTGTAATGCCAGTAACAGCCAGTAGACTAGTAGCCACCTACTGTGTGGTCTGATGGATTTTTGTAATCTAATTTTATATTTTATCACAAGGTATGCATTTAGATATATATTTAGACATTATAAAAAAAATGTCAAAGTTTGGCATTTTTAAATTGATTTGACTTGTCAGCTTTTGCAGTTAATGTAATTTTGCTTGCAATCAAACCTAACCATGGTGTTACAAAGAGAAGACACAGAATAAGCATTTTCAAACATAAAAATTTAATAACTCATTGTAAATGCATAATAATGTCAAGAATATGAACATCAAGAAACAGAAATTAACTCTAAAATTCTGAAAATTAAAGTAGAGTATAAAACAGAAGAATCAGATGAAACATTTTGCAATTTCAAACTTTCTATAGTAAAAATCCATTTCACAAACGTGTGTGTGTCAGATTGCTGTCATCAGCTGGAAAACAACAGATGACATGTAATGCCAATAATTACCAAAAGATGGCTGTGTGTGTTTGTGTTCTGCATTATAAGAGTGATACCCTCTCACCCCTTCATTTCAGAGTGTGTATATTTAGCACTGTGACTTTTTTTTCTGACAGATGTAAAAAAAGTTCTGTATTATAGTCTCACCGGTTCATTTTTGTGTGTGTGTGTAAGTGTGTTTATTTGTGAGTGGGTGTATGTCTTGCACTGAGGATGTTTTAGAGTCTCACCCTGTAATTTCTGTCTGTTTTTTGTGCAATGTGGCGGATTTATGATTGTAATGTCAATTTTGACAGTGAATACCAAAAGAGTAGCTTTGTTTTTTATGACAACTTATCGTATCAAACCAAAATATTATTATAATTGTTTTCTCTGTTCAGATGGAAAATGGAGGAAGAGTCACCAAGTCTTGTTCTGCTCAGATTAAACCATTTTCATTAAATAAAGAAAAAGTATTTTCAGCCAAAATTGATGAATACCATAGAAGGGTTAAGTTTGATTGCTTAATACATTAATATTATACCTCTTGTCAATACACCATGTCATTTGAGGTATAATTTATGTTTGTATCACAAACAGTGCGGGTTGAGTTTATGGATTTATTTCTCCTTTAAATAAATGAACGTTTCTTTGATTCATTTATGTATTCTCAAAATCCGAAAATTTTGTGAATCTTTATCTTTATCATGATTATTGATTATTTTTCAATATTGTCAATTATTTTTCCTATCACTAAAGCCTGGCTCTATTGCTGGTTTATTGTTGTCTGAAAAGTAGAAAGACCCACATCATAATTTGAAATTTGAGAGCATGTCTGGAGCTAATTTTTGACTAATGTGCCCTATGGTGTATGATGTGAATATTAATTAGCCACATCCATGACCGTCAGATAATAACAATGACAGTGGGTTTAATGGAAGCCCTGACCTGTAAAAAGCCTATTCATATTCTCCTGTCTGGCATAGTTCATTCTATTGGCTGCAGACAGAGGACTTTTTCACACAGTTCCTAAATGTGCCAATTGTCCTTTCACAAGGCATTGCGGCTGAAGTCTGTTAAAAAAAGCTCACTTTTTTATGGCGACCAGAGTTAACATTCACAGCTCATTAAGGACATTTTTCTTGAATAGACTAATTTAGATACCACACTCCTGAAGGTCTCTATCAAACGGGATACAATAAACGTATATGTTCTTTGGCCTTTTGAAACACTCCCAATGTTTGGGTTATAATTACATGACATGGACCACAAACACCAAAGCAGAGGATGTGCTGAGATTGACCAACCCCTGCTATGTCCTCTCTCTGTGGCTGTGGTTTGTTCTCGCTTCCTTGACAAGTTTCACAGCATGAAATGTAAACATGAAACCTCTGACTGCATCTTCTAATGTCTGACTTCAAATGGTGAATCTTAAAACAGTTCTACCTGAGTTCTGTTGCTCACCACAGAAACACAGGTTGGTTACGCACATAAAGCACATATGTTGGTGAACGGTCCAAAAAAAGTTACAGACATAACAATAAATAAGTTAGAGAGCTTGTATGAGCCTACTTATGGCGTTGACAAAATAGTCAGATTTTATATTTCTCAAAAAAAACAAATATATGTATACTTTATCATTAATATATACTTCTTATATAAAATTATATTTTTTTTAATGGAAATGTAAGTTTTATTTTAGAACTAATTACATTTGAATACACTATTTATGTATATTACATTGTGATATTATTTTTCTGACACTTTTTGTGTAATTTTCAGTAATTTTACATTAAAATGTGCGTAGTAATAGTAGTAATAATAATAATAATAATACTAATTATAGTGATTTTTTTATTTAAATCATCATAAAATAAACGTATCAGATACTACAATGAGGTATAATCATTTTACACTTTAAATATTATTATTATTGTATTTAAATAATTTTTATATAAATATTTATTTGATTTATTTTAGCATAATTATTTTTTATGTAATTATGTGATGTGCATAATTTTTATTAAAATAAAGCCACAATGCAAAACCCTTAAAGGCCGCTAAGATTAAATAGGCTTAATTTTCTCTAAGCAAAACTGTTTCTCATTTTGACTGTTCTTAACTTTCTTATGAGAGCAAAGCATTTAGCATTTGCTGTGAGAGGTGACCATTTGTAGGCTACAGCTCAGAAAGTCCACACACAACTAAAACAGTCAATAAAACATGGCAAGCAATACCCTTAAATGTTACGAAAGGGGATTTGGGGGGTCAGTAAATTCATTGTTTGCATTGTGTAGCTTGTAAAGAAAAGGCCAGCTGGGGCCATTCTGCTGTGTTCCTTCTTTCCCTGAAGGAGATTTTTAGGACTTAAGAGTTTTAATGTTCCCGCTCGTTTATCCAGTGCTAAATCCTTCATTCTGTGTCTATTTGTATGCTTACATGTGCTTTAAGGGCAGATGACACTTGTTGTGAGGCTACGAACATACAGTGAACAAAACCAGAATAGTCAGAGGTCTGTAAGACAACCTTCTCAATGGCTTTGTAGTTGAAGACATGGAAATGGGACAAAAACACAGTTTTTCTTGTCTTTTTAGCTTTTCACAGTCCAAAAGCGAACACACCCCTTCTGTTTTAGGCGATGTTAAATTTGGCGTACAATTACATGTAGCATCAACTGCAAAGCTCCAATAAAACACACTTTCAGTGAAACCTTTTGCTTTAGCATGCTCATTATTCCATCTGACACAATGTATTTGAATAACAATTAGGGCTGGGAACAGATTATATCTTTTAAATAATTAATCGCACAATTTTGTTTAATCTCAATTAATCATGGTACATTTAAACAAACATAAATATAATCATAAATATATTAATTTTATACTTTGCCTCGAAGAACTTGCAATAGTCATTTAAATATGCAGCTTAAAATGTTTATTTTGCAGATAGAGTTCAGTTAGAAAATTTTTACAGGTTTGAATCTTTGATACAAGTAGATGTATACAAGCCATAGAATCAGTTGCCAAGCTGTCATTAAAAGTTTGGCAAAATCTTTTAGCTTTATTGGCAAGAGAAATTTAAATATACATTACCAATACATTAGAAGACACAATCCATACAGATATAGAACTAATTGAATGCTTAAGTGACATTTGCTGAAGTTTAAAATCTCAAAACTATTATTTTATTTGGCTGCCATTCAGTCTCTATCACGCACACACTAGGTCTCTCTTGTACGCTTTCGCATTTGACATGGGTTCAGTTAAGTTAGCATTTTTGGGCAATGCAAAGAAATACAGTATGACAGCTTGCTCGTATCTCTCCCACACCTGGCTCACCACTTGCAGGTGAAGTCTCCATTCTCAGTACAGTAAATCAACTCCCATGTTTATTATGCCCGGGACATGCGTCATGCATAATGAATAAGCACTGCTCCACACAATCAGTTTCAGTGCTAGGATGTGCAGACGAGTCGAGCGTGTACTTCCTGGAAATTAATATATGCCAATTTTAACCACAGAGAGTGGGGGAATACATAAGTGAAGTTTTAGGAAGTAAAAAAAAATGCATATTGTGATAATTGTGTATTTGTTTTACGCGTTAAACAGTGATATCAGACAGATATCAATGCGTTACATTTTCCATATTAATCACAAACGCAGTAGGAACAAAAGCATGCAGTAAGAAAGCAAATGGCATCAATTTTGATATCATATTGACTTTAAACACTTAAAAGACTAAATGATTTGGTGTGCACAGTTTTCTGTTCTCAGTTTAGTTATTTTCAATTTAAACAGGAAGTTGGGGTGAGACATATCAAAGTACTTCTATTAAATAGCCAATAGCCTTTAGTTTATGTCATTGCCATTAGCACTTAATATTTTTTTTATCTGTTTTTTAGCAGAGAAATACTAATCCTTAGAAATTTGTATATTTGCACAAATATAATTCTGTTCCCTTTTTGATGTACACTAGCATGTAGATGGCCTCAAAGCTAACAGAAAGCCATTAAAAACTTTCTAAGAGTTTAAATTATAGTGACTTTAAAGAAGCCTTTAAATGTTCATCAGAGGCAGAACAAGTTTTGCAATTTATGTAAAGATACATTGTATTTGGAAGGTAATCATTTGGCATAATGAAATGAGCACTTGGAATAGCCACTTCACAAATGTTTAGCAGATTACTGAAGACATAAGAAAGCTGACAGAGTTGTGGACACCGCCAGGAATGAGTTAAATCAGGAACCAGTGGAATCCACGTCAGAAGGGGGCCAGATACACACGCGAGGAGGCTCATCCAACCGTGAGTAATTTAACTTTAAGGCAACAACATATAAATCAAGAGATTTATTTCAACGTAGTAATTCCTATTTTAGATAACCCCATGAATGAAATACTTTATTATAAGAGCATGTGGGCCGAGTGGAGCGAGTTGTGATCGCTCAACTCCAACACTGAAGTTCAAAAGTCATCGCTCTGCTCCTCGCTCACGAGCGCTCATGAGCAATGTTGGAGCAGAGTAGCATGAGATTATTAGGCATAATTTCGTTGTCAACATTATTGTTTTTATTTTTGCATCAGGTACAAAAAAATCCCTCTGCATATTGGCATACCCTAATATTTCATGGTGCAAATAACAATTGCACAAACAATGCCTTGATGTAGGCTACTTAAAACAAATAGCCTTGTTCTCTCTGCCCTATTTGGATGTGGTTATTTTATTTGGGGACTTGGGGTGATGTAGCAACCTAATTATCAGTGCATTTAATTTAATACAGTGCTAATCGCTCATGTCAGTAATTTTTCAGGACTTTTTGCTGGGCTATGCGTTCCTGCGCCAGTAAAGACAATTGCGTCTTTTACCTAAATAATCCCTGTTATTCTTATCCCATGCAAATTGACATGTTGGGGAAAAAGCCAGTGAATCTGCACTGTGCAGCCTGTGAACCAAGTGTCTAAAGTGGATTTTGGTCATTGAGCAGACACCAGAAAATGTAAGGCATGCTTCAAAACTTCATCTAACATGACTCTTGCGTTTGGACTGATGCATGGGAAACAAACAAACAAACAAACAAACATGATTTATTTTGATTAGGAAAATTAGAAAAGGACACAAGTAATTTTGTGATTTGAGCAGAGTGAATAGGATAATTTGGGTTGAGCCCCACGTTTCGCAACATATTTTCCGGAGGGACAAATAAAATTTCATACTGAGAAAAGATTGTCTATATTTTTTAATTCAAGAGTGTACTGTAGGATTACTGGCTTGCTAATGTAACCGCCATCCTCCGCTCACACGCTCTGTTTACTAATGACTTTATTCAGTGTTCTATAAAGTACCCTTATTTTTCTCCCCTTTTCTCCCAATTTGGAAATCCCAATTCCCACTACTTAGTATGTCCCCGTGGTGGCACTGTTGCCTCCGCTTCTGAGACCATCAATACACATCAGATGGCTCATTGTGCATAACACCTTAGAGACTCGCAGTATGTGGAGGCTCATTCTGTTCTTTGCGATCCACGCACAACTTATCACATGCCCCATTGAGAGCGAGAACCACTAATTGCGACCACGAGGAGGTTACCCCATGTGACTCTATCCTCTCTAGCAACCGGGCCAATTTTGTTGCTTAGGAGACCTGGCTGGAGTCACTCAGCACACCCTGGATTCAAACTTACGACTCCAGGTGTGGTAGCCCAATCATCAAATTTGAGTAAAAGTAACGATATATTTATCGAAATTGACTCCATAACAATAAAATAGCTCATGAGAAAAAAATAAGTAAAAGCATGAAAGTAACTGATATTATACTTAAGTATCAAAAGTACAATTAAATAGCATAATGCTTGTTCAAGCAAAACCAAATTATTCATTAGCTCAACTGACTGAGCACTTGCGATTTAAAGGAACGGGGTACGAGTCCTGAATAGCACACGAGTCAACACGTGAGCTGAACGTGTTGTAGAAGCAACACAAAATGACATAGTTTTGTTTATCATTTCACATGTGGTTTAATGACACTGTCGGTTAGGTTTAGGTTTAAAGTTTAGTGTAGGTAGGTTTTGTTGATTTAAAATACAATAGTGGATTAACCTTAAAAACCTGATCTGTTTGGGGAAAGTTTTACTTGCTTTAAGCACATTTCCCTCGGAACTGCCAAGAAACGTGTAAGGAACTATGTTATATAATTTTTGCAGAAAAGTTGCCACAGTCACTGATTTTCATTAAATCATGCTCTTTGAAACATTCTACCCTTGTATGGAACGGCGATGCAGCCCAGCTCTAGGCTCAAATATTGAAGAAAATAATTTTTAGCATTGCAAGACTTGGTAGCTAGAATCCAGACTTTCATTCCAATCACATTGAGTTGGCATGCTAACTAATGCATAACCCAGCAGAAACACATCAATACATGCCCATAGCTAGTCTGGCCACAATAATAATAAACCTTTCTTAGAGAGGATTTGTTCTTGTCACAAATGGCCATTACTGTCTAATAGCGGTCTAATGGGGGCAAGGCCTGCAGCAGTGGGACAGTCTGAACATGGTGTGGAGGTACTATTGGGGGTGGACCTCCTTAAGTAGCACCTGCTTTGCTTGTTCATGCTGTCACTGCACAGCCTGTTTTGGGCATGCAGGGGTCTTTTAGAGTTTAGGTATGCCTTTGAAGCCCTCTTTGATTTTTAGAATATCCACACGATCAATAAGGAGCCTGGACTTCAAAGAAGTTTGCGGTCTTCACCTGCTGCTGGTCACAAGGACTGAAGACTTTCCAGTCCCACACAGAGACTAAACAAACCAACAGAAAAAACAGACACAGACGAGCTAATAAAGCAAGAACAACATGCAGAAAATTCAAAACCACTCCTTTTTCAAAAAAGTATTGGAGTCTTGGAGACTGATTTCATGTAAATTACGTGACTGTAGTTAAATTTTTGCAAGATGATAAATGATAACTTGGCTTCTTATATGGATTGACATAGTGCTGATAAAAAGCAAATGTGAGATAAAAATGCGATTATCTAATCAGCCAATTGTTTGGCAGCAGTGCAATGCAAAAAATCATTCAGATATGGGTCAGGAGCTTCTGTTAATGTTCACATCAACCATCAGAATGGGGGAAAAATGTGATCTTGGTGATTGCGACCGTGGCATGATTGTTGGTGCCAGATGGGCTGGTTTGAGTATTTCTGTAACAGCTGATCTCCTGGGATTTTCACACACAACAGTCTCTAGAGTTTACTCAGAATGGTGCTAAAAACAAAAGTGAGCGGCAATTCTGTGGACGGAAACACCTTGTTGATGAGAGAGGACAACAGAGAATGGCCAGAATGGTTCGAGCTGACAGAAAGGCTACGGTAACTCTTTACAACTGTAGTGAGCAGAATAGAATCTCAGAATGCACAACATATCGAACCTTGAGGCGGATGGGCTACAAGAGTAGAAGACTACATCGGCCACATAATAGGACTGTATAATAATCATAATGTTGTTGTTTATTCTAATTCATCATTTATTCCATCAAATGGTGGAAGTGAAGCACAATGCAAAGTAGGCACTTCCTGTTACTGATATTCCCTTCTTAGCGAAAAGAGTTAAAGAATCATGGCAGTCTTTACATACTTCAAAGGGCCTTTGATTAATGAATAATCTTTGACATTCACTTTAGTCATGAGGAGACACTCAAAACGTCATTCAGAAATGAAACACTTAATATTCCTTAAGAATAGCTTTATAAAGTGCCAAGAAGCAAGTCAAGTGGCAGCTAAGGTTGAAGAACTGGATTGTTATACATGTTATCTAAATAAACCCAGGAGACGATTATCCTTTAAATCTGCAGGACCTATGATATGTCTGTCACATCCATGTGAATACTCTTTATTACACATTTTCTTAATCTCATCCAGTTTAGTGAAGGGGAGGGCTTTGAATAACAATGACCAAGCTCCTTCACAAAGCTTCTATTCCAATGAAGCAAGTAAGATCTAAATGCAAACAAAGCTTGTTATATTTTTTTTTTCAGAGTTTTTAGTTGTTGGGTGTACAGTATCTAAGTAAGTCTTCAATTAGGGGCACTTTTGATTATTTTAATCTTGACAATTTTAAAATGTTTGACTCGTAATATGGAAAATATAGGAAAAAGGTATTAAAGCATCAAAATGAAAAACTAAAATTACATTAAACAATATTTAAGAAAGTCATTAAATCATTCTAGGGGACAGAAATGTTCCCTTAATTGATGAACCACCCTTGAATTAGAACAAGGGGTGTGGATCACAGAGTTTGACACTGTCAGTTTTATCCCTCTCACCTAGCAGTAATGGACACGTGCAGGTGCTTTCATAATGAAAGGTGTGGTGGAGGTTACCTCCTCTGGACCTGCACAATGGGCTCCTGTATAGACATTAGGCAGGTAGAGAGGCTGGGATACTTACATAATAGGTCAGCAAGCACCCAATTTGCATTTCACTATTCAAGTGCCAAGACTATGTGCATCGAAACATATGAAAAGACCCTATTGAAACATGTTAATGGGATTGAGTATGCCACAGTGAGAGGGATGACTGGAAACTTCCTGATTTGTGATGTCTGTGGTGGCTAGCTTTTAATTGTATGGCAGTGCTTGTTATCCATACTGTGAGCTCTGTGAGCATTAGGAATGACTAAACATGATTGAGTAATGTTTAATTATTTCTTCTTTTTTTTTTATAGATTTGTTTACAATATCTCACCAATATCTAATTTTAGATTGCAATTCAATAAAATGTATAATAAGAATACAATTTGTTAAAATGGATCAATGATGTGTATTTTCTGGCCCAGACTTATTAGGCCTAATTACTTTAACAATACATAAAAAATGCAATTCACAGAGGCAATGACTTGAAATCACCTTTACTACTTTTTTGTGGGGCATAAATTCAAAAATGTTTAGGAAGTTGAATCATCCTAAGATCATAATGCAGGGAAAATGTCTCATTAAAATGCTTATTTATTTATTTTAATACATAAAAAGACAAGCTTTTATCAACATATATTTAAAATAATAATAATAACAGTAAAAAAATGTTAAATAAATATCATATTTGGGAGTGACGTGATGCCATATGAGGATCGGACGTGTGAACAGCAGGCTCTGTGCACTTTGCTAGTTTTAATACCTTTTATGACATAAACCGGGGAGATTCGGTACACTTTGTTCCATAACACTTCTAGGAGGACAAAATGTCAAAAAATTCAAAATCCTCGGGTTCTGGGGACATTAAAAGATACTTACTTGCTCAAGCTGACACCCATGAGCAGGCCGCAGGCCTGGGAGTCGATTTGGTTGAAGAGATGCGGGAAATGCAGTGAGAGATGCTAAACATGTCAGCATAGCTGACAAAGGTATTTGCTGACGTGGACGATCTTGCTGTGATCCGTTGTTTACTGATGTGGTCACAAGAGTGGGGGATGTCGAGAAATGGATCGATTATCTGGAGTCATCTGGAGAGGGAATTATCTGCCAATCCGCTAGTGACCAAGGTGGATTTGGAGCGTGTCCAAATCCACCTCAGTCATTGATCATAGTAGAGCAAAAGTGTGCAAGCCCCCTAGAGCAACATGGACATTTCACAGGATGTGTAAAAATCTTGGTCTTATAGATATTTGGAGACGTTTGAACCCATCTGGTTTAATTTAATCTAGAATAGATTTTTATATATATATATATCTAAGTCACTCATCTCAACTGTCATTGCTCAATTGGAAACATTTTAGTCTCAGATCATGCCCTGGTGTGTTTAGTGGTGTTACCACATATGAAGAAAAGGAAATCATATAGTTGGCACTTTAATGTATCCCTCTTGCAAAATCCTGAATTCCAACAAATGCTAAAGGCTGAAATTGATGTATATATGGAGACCAACTGGTCCTCAGCATCCTCTGTGGGCTTGGGAGGCACTTAAGGCGGTTCTAAAGGGCTGGACTATACAGTATGGTGCTTTCACCCAAAAATTCAAAGAAGAGCTGAATATTTTAATTAATTATTCAACTATTTTGTCATAGAAGGTTGAGTTTTGGCTATTCAGGACAAGACAGTGATACTTTGAGTCAGGGGACAAAGCAGGGAAGCTTCTGTCTAGATATATTAAACAGAAATAATCTTTTTTTACCATTCCCTCAGTGAAATATACTAGTGGTGAAATATATACCTCGGCCACTGCTATTAATAATGCTTTTAAAGAATTCTATCTTGATCTTTCATCTACTGAAGAAGATATTAGAAACTTTGTCGAACCATTAGAACTTCCTAAATTGTCGGCTGAGCAAAAACATTATTCTGAGATAACCTTGGAGGAGCTTGGTGAGGTAATTGAGGCCTTGCTTACAGGCAAGTCTCTGGGGCCAGATGACTTTACCTCTGAATTTTTATGCTTATGCTACAGAACTGGCTCCACTTTTGCTAGAAGTTTATACAGAATCATTAAAGAATGGAAAGTTCCACCAACCATGACACAAGCCCGTATCAATCTGATGCTTAAAAAGGACAAAGATCCAAGCGAGTGTAAGAGTTACAGTCCAATTTCCCTGATCCAGCTAGACATGAATATATTGTCAAAAAGTTTGGCTAACCAATTAAGTAAAGTTATGACATCACTTATACATATAGATCAGGAGGTGTTTATTCGGGGCCGCAGCTCTTCTGATAAAATTAGGCGTTTCATAAATATCATGTGGTCAGTGGTGAATGATCAGACTACGGTCACTGCCATCTCCCTTGACGCAGAAAAGGTGTATGATATGGTACAATCGGATTATCTTTTTAAGATTTTGGAAAAGTATGGGTTCGGGAATACGTTTACTGGATGGATAAAGTTACTTTATAGACTCCAGGTTGTGACGGTACAAACAAATAGATTAATTTTAGATTATGTTACTCTGGATGGGGCATCTGGCAGGGTTGCCCTCTTTCGCCATTATTGTTCTGTCTTGCCCTGGAACCATTGGCAGCTGCGATAAAAAAGGAGGATGATTTTCCAGGGGTGATGGCAGGAGGTGTGGTGCATAAGCTTTTGCTTTACGAAGATTATATTTTATTATTTGTCTCTGACCCTACTAGATCTATGCCTTGCCTCCACAGAATTATTAATTCCTTTTCTAATTTCTCTGGCTACAGAGTTAATTGGATTAAATCCGAAGCTCTGACAGCATACTGCCTGGTAACAGCTTTTCAGCCAGGCACCTTCCAGTGGCCCAAACATTAAGTATTTGGGTATTTTATTCCCAGCAAATTTGTGTGATTTAGTCTGAGTTAATATTGACCCTTTAATAAAAAGTTTTTCGAGCAATGTGGGCAGGTGGACTTCATTACATTTATCTATGACTGGGAAGGTTGATGTTATTAAAATAAACTGTATTCAAAAATTCAACAACCTGCTACAAACTCTCCCTATAGATGTCCCCCTCTCTTATGTCAAGCAAATTGATAGAATAGCAAAGTCCTTTATTTGGAATGGTAAACATCCCAGATTACACTTCACATAGGCTGATTGATAAAGGTGGGCGAGGCCTACAAAAGATTTTGTTTTATTATTATGCATTCGTTCTCAGACATTTGGCTCATTGTTCACGTCCACCTGAGAGAGCCCCTCCCTGGTTTTGTGCCCCTATCTTGCCATTGCAAAGCCTTTCTATCAAACTAACTGGAGAAGATAAGTTACACCCCATTATATCATATTTGCATACAATGTTTAATTTGAGTGTTGAGATCCTTTTAAATATGGTTCAACATTTTGGGATTCCAGGTCTCAATTATTTTGATATTTCCAACTGCGCCATCGGCTCTGTACTATTTTTGGGAGTAGCATACACCCCACCCCCCCCCAAATGTACTTGCTTGTTTTGATGAAGAATCTATGCCCCTGATATTTCAAAAACGTTTTACTTGTAAGAAGGTCCCTGTTAGCCGCTGCTGGTAGATGCTGGAACTACAGACTACAATGGCAAAAAAGCCTTTCTCCATAGAGCGCAACAGTGCCACAGGGGTTTAATATTTACTTCATAAAATAATTTTAGACCATGAACTGAACCAATCAGTCTGAGGTGAATCACAACATTACAAACTTCGAGTTGACGCAAAAAAGAATAAAAAGACAAAAAGAGATAGTTACAAGATTGCACACCTAACGTCATTCATGAGGGAATGAACTACAATCCCATGAAGGATTGTGAATGCTGTATCAAAGTAAAAACTCTGGAAAAATATAATACTTTGAATATACTGATTTCAAATTGTTTATTATATGTACAGAAACAATATGTATTTTGTATTTTTTTTGCAAAATATTCAGATATTAAAAACATATAAGTAGTTTGAGAGTGTAGGAAGACTGTCTTGATTGCATCATTTGCAGTGGATCATTAAAGTTTGTTTGGTTTGCTTTGTTCACCACAAATCTCTGAAGAAGTGTTTCTCCTCAGGATCATGGGTAGTGTAGTTATTCACCAGGAATAATGCTGTCAAATTGCTGAGAGATTTTTTCGAAGGGCTCAAAAAAATTGTGAATTTAACAATTATATTCCCCTACTGCTACCATTGATGAGTGATCTGTCAGATGACAACCAATCCCAGAACTGAGCGTGAATGAGCAAAGATGGGAGCCTACAGATTGCGTAGTTCCGGGGAATCCTGTGCTAGCCAATTAGATGCCATACTGAAATGCTACCAGACAGCTTTCTCCAGTCATTTTAGAGCTCCTTCGGTATAACCAATATGCATGAAGCCATTTTGTTGTCATGTGACATGAAAAAAACAAAACAAAACAAAAAAAAAAAAAACAGGAAATTGCACATACTGAGCACATTATTTAAAACACTATGGTCCTAATAAATTCCTCAACATGGTCTTCTGCTTTTGTAGCCCATCTGCTTCAAGGTTTGACATGTTGTACATTCTGAGATGCTGTTCTGCTCACCACAATTGTACAGAGTGGTTATCTGAGTTACCATTGTCGTTCTGTCAGCTCGAACCAGTCTGGCCATTCTCTGTTGACCTCTCTTGTCAACAAGGTGTTTCCGTCCGCAGAACTGCCACTCACTGGATGTTTTTTGTTTTTGGTATCGTTCTCTTTACACTCTAGAGACTGTTGCATATGAAAATCCCAGGGGTTCAGCAGTTACAGAAATACTCAAACCAGCCCATCTGACACCAACAATCATGCCACAGTCAAAATCACGGAGATCACACCTTTTCCCTATTCTGATGGTTGATTTGAACATAAGCTGAAGCTCCTGACCCATATCTGCATGATTATATGCATTGCACTGCTGCCACACGATTGGCTGATTAGATAATGGCATGAATAAGTAGGTGTACAGTTGTTGCAAATAAAGTGCTCATTATATTACAGAGACAACCCCTGTAGACCCTTGAGACTACATCAAGGTCGGTAAATATCAGATATTTTGACTGTTTATTGACATTGTTAGGTTAGTTGGATTGTCAAATTTAAAATGGAATAACCCCCAAAAAACTTGTTTTATTTGTAAAAATAAATAAATACTATAAAACAAAACAAAAAATCACTTTACTATGATTATTACATTATTGGTATTCATGTATTCAAGATGTAAGAATATTTTTTTAAATGTTCTTGATGGTTACACCAATTGACAGTTTTAATTATTATAGCAAATTTTATTTTGAAAGATTTAAGTTTTAAGTTGTTAAACTTTTTTTCTTTCCATAATATCAGACACACTTATTTGTTAATAACTCATAAATAATCACATTTAAATGAAGAGATGGAGTCAATAATAAAATTACTTTTGTTAAAGACCAAGGAATAAATTTAGCCCCACCAGAATCTCAAAACAAGTCCTTGATTCATTTATCGACTGACCCTTTATTATGGCCTTTTCTGCCACAGTTTTTCTTCCTCAAAATCTTTGTCTTCCTCCTTTTAGTGTGAGGCAATTATGTCCTCTTAGAAATCGGATGTGAGAGCATCTATAAAGACACTTTAAGTGTACGTGTTTTAAAGGACGAAATACTCCACCGCAAATTTAAAATTAGAGCAAATTACACATCGAGTGATTATGAAATTGTTGGTAGTATAGAAATCAGCCCTATAAATGGTTGGGTAATTTGTAGCTACTGGTCATAAGAATTGATGGCAAAGTCAAGATAAGGGGGGGCTGGGAGGTTGCGAGTGGCCTGTGGTAAAAATAATTTCAGTTTATGGTCAGAGCACGGACCTCGCCTAACACACTGACACTGGAGATACAGGTAATCAAACTGACATTAATGCAGCCTCCGAATGTGACATCTCGTCATCAGGAATTTTCTTCATTGGCACTGAAAATGCCAGGCTGCTCACCTCTGACTGCGTGGCCCCCACATCTATTAACCTTATTGATTTGGAGCCCCGCTGATACCCTCTAGATCCCCCGGACCCCCACTGAGGCAGTGAAGTGGATCAATCCGTCGCCGGGAACCACAGCTCTAACAACGATGTGCATTGAGACCACTGTTTGTGGCATGAAATTAATATCCAGATATGGCTTTGAAAGTGCATTGCTCCATTTGCACAAACCTCTTTGGTTCCTATTTTCGACATCCCTCCACCTCTTTCTCACACACTCTCTTGTTTTGTTAGTGGCTGAATGGAGTTTATGCAAAGAGGACCAGTGGGTGTTATGATATTGGTATTTCAGAAAAACACATAATTTCACAGCCTCTTAATATTGTAAAACAAGCATTACCCATTATTACAAGTAGCAAATCAATAATGGGCTAATACAGTAGAGTATATATTTGATAAATTCTGGGTGGATTGCCATTTGATAAATTAATGTTTGTGTTTAACTGATTTGCTCAACGAAAATAGGAGGACAAGTTGTACTCTGATTTACATTTAATTTGCAGTTGGCATGAGCAAATATCACTTGAGTTTATGAGTTTTACAAATAGCACATTTAGATTAGTAAAATGTTCTTTGGATCAAGTAGCCGTTCTTGATAAATACACTCGAGAAATCAGCATAATCCATGCACAACTGGAAAGTTAAAGTTTAATAAATGCAAAAGGCACAGCTTAGCAATTGCAATTTAGATTTGAACATGTGTTGTCTGATGCGCTCCCTTTTGTGGGCAACGTTTCTCTTGATTAATTGACATCATTTACATAGCTGATTTTTCATTTTTTATATACTTTGATTGTGTGGTCTGTGGGTCTCATATTGAAGCACTGATGGACTGTGGGGACACTTCCATTAAACATAGTTTTCAATGATTGTTTTTCTGAAGAAGGTCTGTAACCGTCAATTAAGGAAGATTCAATAAAGCGGTAAAGGCATATTCTACATTGATAGCATATATTATTGCGTAGTGGTATTAATGGTATGAAATACAAGTGCAGAGTAGTTTGTAAGGAAAGCTACGGAGTTTGTTGAGAAAGAAAGATAAAAAGATCAGCAATATAGAAATATACAACATGGTTAATGACGAATAAGAATGTTCAAGTATGAAAAATCTTTGAAAGATCAACCCCTTTTGTTTTGGAGAAAATTTCATATAACCATTTTGTTCAGGTCAAAAAAGACCCAGTAGAGTAAAGTAGATATACAGTACCTCCCTTTTGACTTAAACATGATAATTATGAACATAGTAGATATATAGTAAATCCTTCATATGTAAACAGAAAAAAAAGATTATCTTTTGAATACTTACAAATTGTATCTGTTTGAAACAAATGCAAATTGTAGTTTTATTTCAGAATATAAATGTGTGACTAGAAGACGAAAAATTAGCAAAAATACCCAAAGACTTCCACTGAAAAAGACCCAACACAAATTTAGGGATCTGGATGTTTTAGATATTTGGGAATGGTCTTTTTTGACTTGAGCAAGAAAGCAGCCATCTTTCAACCATTTTTTAAAGCCCTAGCAACTGCCTAGCAACACAATAGCAGTACCCTTGTAACCACCCAAACACCCTGATATTGTAGAACTTATTGTAGTTATTATTATTCATTTATTTATTGTGGAGTTTTCAAAGGTATATTTACCAAATACAAGATAAAGATGATTTTTTTACTGTTGAAATTACTGCAGAAATGACCCAAACATAACAGGAGATTTAAAATGAATGTGCCAATGTAATCTTTCTTTTCATCTTGGTTTCATAAATTGTTCAGACATTTATTTCTATTGTAAACAAAATAATTATTAATAATATATATTAATTTAATACATATGTAAAGTGGTGAAACATAGTGGTCAAACATTATGACCACTCACTGGTGAAGCAAATAACGTTGATCATCTTCTAACAAGGCCACATGTAGTGGTCTGGTAGATTAGAACGTAAGTGAACAATCTGTTCTTGTAGTCAACGAGTTGAATGCAGGAGAAATGGGCAAGAGTAAAGACCTGAGCGACTTTGAGCAACTTTGACAAGGGCCAAATTGTAATGGTCAAATGACTCGGTCAGAGCATCTCTGAAACGTCAAGGCTTGTGGGGTGCTCCTGGTCAGCAATGGTGAGTACCAACCAACAGTGGTCCGAGTAGGGAAAATCCACAAACTGGTGACAGGATGTTGGGCGCCCAAGGCCATCGATACACTAGGGCATCGAAGTCTATCCCGTCTGGTCTGAACCGAGTCACAAGTCTGTGGCACAAGTCACAGAACACATAGTGCATCACACCCTGCTGTGAATGGGGCTGAGACTGGTCAGAGTGCCAATGATGACCCCTGTCCACCGTCAAAAGCTCCTACAATGGGCACATGAGCGTTAGAACTGGACCTTGGAGAAATCGAAGGTAACCGGGTCCAATGAGTTCCGTTTTCTTTTACAACCCTTGGATGGCAGAGGATGTGTTTTTCATGGAAGTTATGGCACCAATATGCACTGTGGGATGACGACAAGCTGGCGGAAGGAGTGTGATGCTCTGGGCAATGTTCAATCTGGCCATTCAAGTGGACGTTTTTGGACAATTTGAACATGCCACCTACCTAAACATCGTTGCAGACCAGGTACACCCCTTCATGATAATGGTATTCCTTGATGACAGTGGCTTCTTTCAGCAGGATAATGCGCCCTGCCACACTGCACACATTTTTCGGGAATGGTTTGATGAAAATTATGAAGAGTTTAAGGTGTTGCCCTGGCCGACTGAGCATCTGTGGGATGTGCTCTACCAACATGTCCGATCCAAGGCCGACTGCACCTTGCAACTTATAGGACTTGAATGTTCTGCTGCTAATGTCTTTGTTCCCGATACAACAGGACACCTTCAGGGGCCTTGTAGAGTCCATGCCTCAGAGGGTCGATGCTGTTTTGGCAGCATGCATAGGACCAACAGCATTTTAGGCTCATCAGTGTGTGTATATATTTATACACTAAAATAAAGTGTAACAAGAGGAGTCAGATTTCAAACAGTGGACCATATGAGACATGTGTTTGGGCCTGAAGCTCCTTGTCTTTCCATAGTGACTGACGATGAGACACTGGGCACCAGCGGATGCGCTGAGAATCTAGACCTTCTATCACAACCCTAATCACTCTCTGGAGGTCAATGGTTAACTGTCCCTTCTACATGACCTCCCTTTGTTCTAAGGAATGAAACAAGATGAAAAATGTCATACTTTGGGGTCTATTTAAGCAAAAATCCTTTGGAACTAAACTATTATGCTCAGCTGTATACTCATTGATTCGCTCGTACTGCCAAATGAAAGAATTCCATTCCTTTTTAAAGTCAACCCAAGGAAACAACATCTGCAAAAACAATCTTCAGTAGCTTTAGACTTTGAACACACTCCCAGTCCAGCTGTAACAACGTCTGGGCAGAGGTGGAGAAAACACCAACCTGAACTGATTATACATACAAACTAGATTTGTAAATTTTTGGCTGAAAGTTCAGTTAGTGGTGCTTGCCCATTTAAAAAGTTAATGTTTATGGTGTTATTAGAGTGTTTTTGGTAGTTGCTTACTAGCCCAAGCCAAATAGACCACCCACTAGTCTCTGTCTTAATCTGGTCCCTAGATATGGTCCTTCCTTTAATGTAAGTTTATGGGTTTGTCAGCCAAGCATAAAATCTGATTGCTAAAGTAATACAAGACCTCTTCTACTGCATCATGTGTGGTGTCATTCATATCTGTAGCACAAATGCTAAACAAGTTACATGGCAAAGTTTAATAATTAGGGTAAGGGATTTAGAAAAATCACAAATCCTAAATCTGAGCAAATTATAATTCTATAATAATGCCAACTATATCCTCTACATTACAGTGTGAACGTATAAATATGCTGAAATGCCTTCTTATTTAATATCATACAGTATTAATTTACATTTACATTGATTCATTTGGCAGACGCTTTTATCCAAAGCGACTTACAAAAGAGGAAAAACATAAGCGAATCATCTTAAGGAGACATTTGTACGAAACGTGCCATAATACAAAGTTTCACTAGCATCAGAATAGCATTCAAAACAGATTTAAGTGCAACAATATTTAAAAAATATTTAAGTGCTCTTGGAAAAGTGTTTTTGTGGTGTAACATGCGCTCTCTTTGGTTCATTAAAGACCAGACTTGCTGCTGCATTCTGTTACACATGTGTAATTGCACATGCAGGGAGGCCTGCAATGAGAGAGTTACAGTAGTCCAGTCTAGTTATGACAAGTGACTGAACAAGCAGTTGTGTGGCATGTACAGAGAGGAAGGGTCTTATTTTACTGATATTGTAGAATGTAAATCTATGTGATCTTGCAGTCTTTGAGATGTGGTCTTTGAAATTTAGCTTGTTATCGATTGTTACCCCTAGATTTCTGACCGTTTTGGAAGGCGATCCTGTAGTTGTACCCAGCTGCACGGTGATGTTGTGTTCAACAGAGTTCGGTCTTGGTTGGGTTGAGTTGGAGGTGGTGTTCCTTCATCCAGGCCAAGATGTCTGCCAGACAGGCAGCGAATTGAGCAGTCACTGTGGTGTCGTTGGGCTTGAAAGACAAGTAGAGTTGCGTGTCGTCAGCGTAGCAGTGGTAAGAGAAACCATGTGACTGAATGATGGGTCCCAGTGATGTTGTGTATATGGAGAAGTATAGTACAGTATTGATGATGCAAACCGAAGCAAACTTCTTCTCGTAGCCATTTTTTTGGTCCTTAAAATCTTTATTTTTTTGAACATACACACTAATACATTCTAATACATACTAAAATAGATTTCAACATACTAATACAATTTTAGTTTTAAAAGTTGCGGGCACACTTTACATTAATGTTCCCTTTTGTTAAGGGTTTATAAAGGGGTTCATTAATGACTAATGAGTCATTTACAAATGTATAATAAATCATTTATATGGTATTGTAACAACACAAATAAAAAGAGCTACATTCATTTAATACTTGCCAAATAGTGAGCATTTTCATTTACAGTTATAAATGCTTAATAAAGACACTTATTCATACTAATATTAATGAAAAACATAAAATGACTTATTTCATGATTAATGTCAAAATGCTCCAAAAATGGACTTTTATAGTAATATTATAAGGAGGGTTTATATCATTTTGCTACACTTTTATTTGTGTTTATATTCATTGTAATTTCTTGACTAACTTGTTTGTCACTTTCCTTGTCACGTTGATGACAAAACAATAGTGCTACTTTGAACACTGTCCCAATGTACCTTGTCCTAGTTACCTAAAGTCCTCTGCAAAAATACTTTTAAGCTCTTTATGCTACTTCACAGAATTTATCATATAATAAAGCCTGATGGCCATTAAACCATACTGAACTTTATGTTCATATGTTTCTAATGTTGACTTAAAAAGAAGCATGTATATTATGTGATATAAAATGGTTCACTATTTGGCAAGGTTGTTAAGTAATTGATTAAAAATGCTTTAGTATTATACTTGGGATTTGTACTTTACTCGAGTGCAATTTAAATGAAATACTTGTACTTTTACTTAATAACATTTCCAAAGACAAAATAGTACTTTTTACTCCTTACAATTTTATTTAAACTTGAAAAGTACTCTACATTTTTGCAGATAAATTTATTTCGTCTTACTAGACTGAAGCCAAATGGTGTGTTGCACAGTGGCTGTGTGGAGTTCTGACCGTCTGCAGAGGTGGAATTTTGGATCTGATTTGAGTTTTGGATACGTTGAAATATTTGTACGACTAGACCGTATGTAAATCAAACAAACAAACTCTTTCCCTATGTCTCAAGGGGCTGGGTGTTCTGACATCACAATTCGTGAGTGGCTTCTGCCATGCAACGCCAGAGAGCCCCAGGGGAGGCACAGTGCATGTTCGTACGTTCATGAAAAACCTGGAAATGTCATGGAATTTATAAATGGTGTTTTCCAAGCCTGGAAAAGTCATGGAAAACAAATATTTTCAGCAGTACAAGTGTGCTAATAATTTTTCAAGTTTGGAGCGATCGCAGAGATATGTGAATAAGCGCTACTCAGAGCCCGCGCGGAGCAGCAGTATGCAAAATGCATTGCTGCGTAAACTGAGTACATTGTGAATATGCGTATAGCAGTGTTATTATTGACTTCTTGAGGAGAAATCATTAAAAGTCTCAGTATCACATACAGTCTCCTGTTTTAATGGAAAACTTGAGAGAAGACCTGCGCTGGTTGTCACTTATGTCCATAGGCGGAAATTGTGGCGGGGGGTCAGGACCCCCCCATCTGAGGGTTGCCCCCCTATCTGAGGGTTGCCCCCCAAAATGAATGTATGGTTTTGAAGAATTTTTTGGTCAATTTAGTCAGCTTTTTCATTAAACCAGAAAGAAACTTTGAGAAGAAGGATAATGGAACGGTCTCCATGCTACACTAATAATAGTAGTAAGGCTTTACTCGGTGTACACATATCCTTGCAAGTACAATTTTGCCTGTATTATTGGTGTCCCCTTCAAAAATTGCTCTTGAGAATTGTTATGTTTATTGTCCCCCCCAACATTTTGATGAAACTTTCGCCCCTGCTGATGTCCCTTGATCTTTCTGTCAAGAGTCCCATCAGTGTACCGGAGCAAAAGCAGGGGGTTTCACGCTGGCAGTTTAGTCCGAAACAGAGCACGATCCACATGAAAATTTGTTAATGTGAAAATGTTTTGCAGACCGCAGTACAGAACACGAAAATGACATGCGCATGCGTTTTTGCCTATTTAAGCATGATGACATCATCAGTTGCACAAAAACATTTATCCTAAAAGTGTTTTTTTAATTGGATTTATCTTGCAATGGGACCTAACGCGCCTCCACTGTTTTAATCTTAATTAAGTTAATGTCAATGTTACTGGACACTTTTATTTCCTTTTTTCTTTTTTTTTTTCTGGTCCCTCCGAGTCATTTATGTTTATGAAGGCTACACAGTGGAGTTCTCAGGGTTTGACACATTATATTATTTAACAGTCATACTGGTGTCAGTGAGTGTTGTTTAAAAACATTTTTATTTTCTAGTAATCATTGCATCATTTTATGGTGGTTCTATGACGCTTTCGGCTCATGTGTCGACTCGCATGCTCTTCAGGACTCGTACACCAGTCCTTTGAATCACACGCTATCAGTTAAGCTAACACAGAATTTGATCACTTAAACAAGCTTGTCAATGTAGTTGGTTATGTAATGCAACCATAAAAATGCTTCATGCTCTATAGTAAAAGTGTTTATATGTCATAAGATAGCATTGAGAGAGGAACAGAGCAAAAAGTATTTTTTATGAACTGATAGTCTGTTGTTTTACTCTTGATTTGTGTGAAAGGGGATAAAAGTCATGCTTGTTTTAGCACCTCTAGTGTTCATTCCACCTGGAAATTGCAGTGTTACGTACAACAGGCCACATCAAAATCATTTTGAAAAAGTATTTATTGAAACATGATTGTATGACCAGGCTGTACATGCCACTGGGGGAGAAATATACGGTCATCAGAGACAGTAATAAGGCGAATTAACAAACCAATTTAATTGAACATCTTCTCTCATACAGTCTCCTCTATTGATTTCATTCTAGCTAGGAAAAAGTTTTTACTTTTTAATACACAAGTACAATTTAATGTGAATACTTTTTTACTTGCACTCAAGTACGTTTTTGGCTAGATACTTGGACTTTTAATTGAGTCAAATTTTCAATCAGTATACATAATTTCACTTAAGCATAATTTCTGAGTACTTTTTATTTCATTTACATAATTTGCATTGCTATCAAAATTTTAATTCATGTTGTTATAACCACATATAAATGATTTATAATGCATTTATAAATGCTTTGTAAATCATTAATAAGCCCCTTTATAACCCTTAACAAAGGGAACATTAATGTAAAGTGTTTTTTGAACAAAAAATAAAACATTTTGTCTATTGTTCGTTGTTATAATTTGATACCTAATGCATTAACTAAAGTTAAAATTAGAACCTTATTATAAAGTGTAACCAATGCATCTTGCTTGTTTCTGAAGCTTTCATCGATACAGCATGTACAGTTTATCCTGTAGCTCAGTCACTCCCAACAGCTCTAACAGATGAAAGGTCCTGGTGTGATGAAAACAGAAACTTAACCGTCTACAGTGGATGGTCCTGTCTAGGATTCATAATCAGCCCGTGTCACTGCATCCCAGTGGGAGAGGGGACTTACACCCAGGGCAAATCTGTAAACACCAATTTAATCTGCATGGAGAAAGTTACTGTCATCAGCAATGACAGCGAAAGCCTCTGGGCCATGCAGCCCTACAAAGAGTCACTACCCCCCAATATTGCTGTCAAATCCCGACATTAAGCTATTATGGCCGTCAAGGAAGCTGCCATTGAGAGACTCGTCTCTATCCACCAGTGTCAGCTTCCAGAGCGGCCAGTGCATGCATGCATGTGATTAAGATGGGTCTGATAATTTAATGCTCTCCATTAATTGCCGTCATATTGTTTTATGACCTCAAGCATGAGCTGATTGGCGAATCCTAGGATATCTGAACCTGTGTAGTGTTTATTATAGGCTATGTAATTATTTAAATGAGAAATGGTGATACCCCTTACAGTGGCGCATTCAGTTATGCAGTGGCAAGTGAGTGTAATGTAGTGGAACTGCCTTAATTGCATATGTATATATATATATGATAATCCTCTATATGTATGTTTAAACATTTCAAGTAATGATTTAATGGCCTCCTTTAGATTATACTATTACAATACCCTCACACAAATATACCATGGTTTTACAATAGGAACATAAAGTTTTTTTTTTTTTTACCAATGTATTTGGTAGTTTATAAATATGTTTAGACTAGTATTTATTATAACAAATATCATAATATGTTTGTGTGTGTGTGTTTGTTGTGTGTGTCAATGTTATGATTTATATAGTATATATATAGTACCGTACAAATGTTTTAGGCACTTGTGAAAAATGTTCCAGCACCAATTCTCCTCCTAGATATACCTGGACACAGTTTTTCTTGGTTGTTGGCAGATAGGATGTTCCCAGCTTCTTGGACAATTCTCTACAGTTCTTCTATCTGTTTAGGATGCCTCAATTGCTTCTGTCTCTTTATGTAATCTCAGACTGACACCATGTTCAGTGGGGGGCTTTGTGTGGGCCATGACATCTGTTGCAGGGCTCCCTGTTCTTCTATTCTAATCTTTTCTATTTGCAAAAGTAATGTTTGCGAGTCTAACATTTATATTTCCTGTTGACACACTAAAGCTGAAGATATAAATAACCATCTTAAGACAAATGTTTTTGTGTGAACATCGTATGTGCTTAAGACTTTTGCACAGTTCTGTATATATATATATATATATATATATATATATATATATATATACTATGACATGACATTAAAATTCTCTGATCAATATCTCAAATGATATTGATGTGTTTGGTTAGCATGGTCAACAAAATCAGGGCTTTAAATTTGACTTTAAATTAACAGGAACCCTGAAACAAATCCCAAATCAATGTCAGACTCTGTAAGGCCCAGTTGTTTTGGGGCATTTGGAGAGAGGCCCGTGTTAACTGGTGTATGGTGGTCGTCCCATGTACCTTAAAGTCAAAAAACGGGCAGTGTTAAGTTGCAGGCGTGATGATGAGCACTTAACAATGATGACAATTACTCGCGGTCCCTCCCCTGTTTTTCACACCCTAACATCTTGATTTCATGGGTGACACTTAGGACTCCCCAGTGTACATTAATGGGAGCTATGGGACCCCTTTCCTTTCTCCTTTCTCTTTCTGTTGATCTCTCTCACTCTCTTTTGCTCACTGAGCTCCGAGAAAGAATAAAAATAAATATGCTCTTTACAAGAAACATGCACATTGCAGATGCAAGTAAATGAAATATGTTTTGGCACAACATTCATTTATATGGTGAGCAAAGGCAGAATTTCAATTATATTCCAAAACATGTGAATAAGTCATTCTTATTGAACCAATACCTGAAGCTGTACACACTGTGATAAGTGCCAAACCAATTTCATGCCGGACTTGTAATGGAAAATACTGTATATTTTAGTGGCTGTTGTTGATTTTGTACTACAATAAGTATCACTATCCCCAAGTTCAAGGCTATACTTTAAGATTCAAAACCAACCAGGATTAAAATGCGAAACTTAAGACTTTAACCTCCTGAGACCCGATCATGACTGCTGTGCGCTATAGAAAGTCAAATTATTTATTATGTTTCAGGAGTGTTGGTTATTCATGTTTTTGAGACGTTACAGACATTACTTCAGAAATAATATCATTAATTCTGATTCAAAGTAATGTCCAGCATTATTCAATCACTGCCAACCATAATAAAATATAATTAGACAATATAAATTCTGAATCTATGTACTGATTACCATTGTCCCATGTCTGCCAAACATGTTGAGTGGTCCAGACGTCACCTGCAGCCTGGAACTGAACTGTTGATTGGATTTTAGGAGTGAATGAACTTAGCTGCATAGAAAGCTAAAGGATATCCCCTTGCACCCTAATTAGGGAATCATGTAACCAAGAGTGCTGTCTGTCTGCACTGGACTCAGAAACTGTTTGAAATGCATCTTATTTTCATACTCCATATAAAGCTAAAATTTTCAGCTTTTGTAATGTGAAAATACACAGTGAATATAGGATTTATAAGGAATAACGGGCTAAAGTACACATTATTGTACATTGTGTTAACCAGCGTTGCGTTTCACTATAAATCCTCAAATTTTACAAATGGCACATCAGATGAAACCAGAGAATTTAATGTTTTGACTCAATGCAAAAACGTTATTATGTTTCTTACAGATTAAGTTTTATTGGCAATTCGCCCTAAGACAAACTCTGCTGTGGTCGGATGTTGTTTGTTCACATGAAAGTTTAACACTTTACTGACAGCACAGAGTCTCCTGAACTGAGATCAGTCAGTTTAAATTAATTTAAATTATGCATTGCGTTTAGCAAAACCCAAATACAAAGTCCACGCGTGTATATGCGGGGTCACACGAGGTTAACCCAGGATCAGAGATAGTGGGTCTATTTACTAAACATGTGTACACCATTATTGTTGTGCAAAACCTGTGGTTTCATGCAAAAAATATTAATCAATAAGTTTGCACTAAAATAAGTTTACAGTAAAATTTAGAATCAACTGATACCATAGATCTGCAAAAATCACAGTGTAGTCTATGTCCAAATAGAAGGTGTGTATTGTGTTTCAGTGTGCTTAGAGAATGAAACTTGGCTTGTATAAGATCTTGCCATGCGTGCTCTCGGACAAGAGTGCATCTTAGGTGAGAGCGTAAGGATCCGTTTTCAGAGAGTAGTCCTTTTTCCATCCATGTTAAGAATTTAATTTATGCAAAAAATCTGAATATTGCAAGAATAGATTGTGAATAAAGCAGCGTTTCTATCCGATGCTTTTAAGATAACAAAATCATGACTTCTGGGGTAACTGGGGCAAATGGATGTAGTAGACATTGTGGCTCTTTTATTAAATGTTATAAATTCCTAATTTAGAGTATGCAGACAAAATGCTCTGACAAATTCATGTTTGCTAGCATTTAGTGGCAGATGCTTTATGAGCAAAAGCATGTCAGGCAGTTCTGGAAGGTGATAGAAGCCAATCAATTTGATGTCAGGCTTTAGCATTTCAGAATAACCAGAGTAACATTTCAGATGCTATTAGATGATGATGATGATGATGATATTCTCTGAGCTAATTATGTATTCACATGGATTGTTGAGGCAAAGTCACATTACTTTTTTGATTCACATCTACACTCACCTAAAGGATTATTAGGAACACCTGTTCAATTTCTCATTAATGCAATTATCTAATCAGCCAATCACATGGCAGTTGCTTCAATGCATTTAGGGGTGTGGTCCTGGTCAAGACAATCTCCTGAACTCCAAACTGAATGTCAGAATGGGAAAGAAAAGTGATTTAAGCAATTTTGAGCATGGCATGGTTGTTGGTGCCAGACGGGCCGGTCTGAGTATTTCACAATCTGCTCAGTTACTGGGATTTTCACGCACAACCATTTCTAGGGTTTACAAAGAATGGTGTGAAAAGGGAAAAACATCCAGTATGCGGCAGTCCTGTGGGCTGAAAATGCCTTGTTGATGCTAGAGGTCAGAGGAGAATGGGCCGACTGATTCAAGCTGATAGAAGAGCAACTTTGCCTGAAATAACCACTCGTTACAACCGAGGTATGCAGCAAAGCATTTGTGAAGCCACAACACGCACAACCTTGAGGCGGATGGGCTACAACAGCAGAAGACCCCACCGGGTACCACTCATCTCCACTACAAATAGGAAAAAGAGGCTACAATTTGCAAGAGCTCACCAAAATTGGACAGTTGAAGACTGGAAAAATGTTGCCTGGTCTGATGAGTCTCGATTTCTGTTGAGACATTCAGATGGTAGAGTCAGAATTTGGCGTAAACAGAATGAGAACATGGATCCATCATGCCTTGTTACCACTGTGCAGGCTGGTGGTGGTGGTGTAATGGTGTGGGGGATGTTTTCTTGGCACACTTTAGGCCCCTTAGTGCCAATTGGGCATCGTTTAAATGCCACGGCCTACCTGAGCATTGTTTCTGACCATGTCCATCCCTTTATGGCCACCATGTACCCATCCTCTGATGGCTACTTCCAGCAGGATAATGCACCATGTCACAAAGCTCGAATCATTTCAAATTGGTTTCTTGAACATGACAATGAGTTCACTGTACTAAAATGGCCCCCACAGTCACCAGATCTCAACCCAATAGAGCATCTTTGGGATGTGGTGGAACGGGAGCTTCGTGCCCTGGATGTGCATCCCACAAATCTCCATCAACTGCAAGATGCTATCCTATCAATATGGGCCAACATTTCTAAAGAATGCTTTCAGCACCTTGTTGAATCAATGCCACGTAGAATTAAGGCAGTTCTGAAGGCGAAAGGGGGTCAAACACAGTATTAGTATGGTGTTCCTAATAATCCTTTAGGTGAGTGTATAGTCCTATAAAGTAATATATTCAGTAAATGTGTTTTCATCTTAGATTACACACATGTCTTCTTACCAAATTGCAAATGTATCCACCTCAAGTGAACATATATATACAGAACAGTTAGTTTCCAGTCCTCAAATCTGGACGAGATATGTTCCATGAGCACTGATGGTCTGACACCATCAGTAATCGGACGCTTCACTGTGTGTGTATCACTCCGCTTGTGTTCATGTTGTTCTAAACTAAAGTGTAAGAGTAGTGCATATGTGTTAAGAGTTACTGTATAAGTGTCTCTTACATGTATTTATTATTATTTTTTTAATTACATATGTTAGCCAGCAGGTGGAGGGAAAAGATAATTTTTGTGTTGGTGGTGACCTGAAGTGAATCCACCAGTCATTGTTTACATACAACAGCACTCCATGATCGCTCATATGACTACTACTACACAACTACACTAGAAAATAGCTTTAAATGGCTTTAAACGAACAACTTCAGCATTATAGCTCATCACAGCTGAGAGACATAACAGAATGATTAATTACATAACTCATTACTTACCACTTACTGGAGTTTCCACATAAGAGAAAAAGTACTGTTCAAAATGGCGGTGAACACTGAGAAAGCTGATCTCCAGAAAGCTGACAGCATCTCTGCTTGGGTGTGGCAACAGGTGATCACACACGCCTGTCTCTCTCTCTCTCTCTCTCTCTCTCTCTCTCTTTCTCTCTCTCTCCCCCTCACACACACACACTCACTCACATACTTCATTGTTTATCCAATAGCTTGTTCGAAACATGATACTATTTCTGAATTGACATTTTTTTAATTAATCACGGAGGTTTGGACACATCATTTGGTTTGAACCAGCAAAGGCAGATTCTGATCATCACGTAAGAAAGTAGATCCATGCACAATTGTGTTTTTTATGACCGTACTCAGTTTTTCCTCATTTTTAAAAATGTCATTGTTCATTGAACTGTTGTATATAAGCAATATCACACTCGCAATCAGCTGATGTAGGGCCATATCGCACTCTTGCGATATATATATATATATATATATTTCTTTTTTTTGCCCATTTTGTTGATTTCTGGTTTCCATCAAGCATTTTTGATGTAAATCCCAAATGTTGCATAATTTGCATACGTGGATGGAAACCCAGCTACTGATGAAAGTATGTACAGCAGAGGTTGTGTGGAAAGCTCTTATTTGGAGATGGTGGACACGTGCCCTCGTATTTTGAATAATCAAATTCATCAACTTTAGAACGAAGGTAAGAACACGTTTATGTGCGTACACACCTGTTGTGAATTTGGCGAACATTCTGAGCTAGAACCTTTACCTCCCACATAAGTATGCAACTTAATTTCACATTTATTAGTGAATGAGACCCATTGTCCTCTTGTTTTTGGTTCATGCTGCCAAAACGTGGCATTTTGGGTCTTGCCCTCTTCATGCCAGCAGTGTGTTACAACCATTAGAGACTGATGCTGGCTGACTGGTGGCCAGGGCATCCACGGTCTGCGAACTGTCAATCCGGGTTCTGATTTAGCCAGTGTGATTGTGTTGGGCGAGAGGTCTCCATGCTTTAGTTGGCTTTGATCCCAAATGGGGGATCAGTACGCGTCCAGCAACCCGTAGGCCCTGGGGCACACAGCGACAGACTAGAAGCATCAAGACAGATTTGGGAAAGTGCTATCAGCAGGGTTTCCTCAGTGTGGGTAGAGCCCGGTAAATAGAGAGCAAGACGACAACAGCGGGCAATTTTCCCAGAATGCATTTTTCACAGTTTATGTCCAGAGCAGGGAGAGCATGACATGCTGTGGGAAGATCTCCACATCGAAACTACTTAATTTCGTCCTTTCTTCCAGCTTTTGGTCTTATAGTCTTTAAATCCCAGTTTTCTTTGGCCTGTCTGGGGTTGAATGGATCATGAGGAACTTTCACCCCTTGATCTTTGAAGTAGATAGTAGGGATTGCTTTCTCCATTGCTCACTGTGCTGTGCATCTTGGCTATCTTTCAACAACAGTGGTCGGTATGTTTTGAAAAGTGGGAAACCACACTAGCCAGAGATGACAGAGTGCAATGACCTTTGCACGGACTGGTTCACCAGCATTCTTGCACCAAGACATTCAACTCTTGCCTCTTTATTTGATTTAGATTTCATAGCAAGCCTGGATATCTAATCCAAATGCAACCCTGCAGATCTGTGATTCACTTTAAAGATGGCAGAGGTTGAATTACATCACCAGGTGACGGAAATATTTGATCAAACCTGCTGATTTAACCCACTTACTATGTACCACTGGTACAAGGGCATAGGAAATTCAAGCACATGAAAAGCCCTAAGATGTGCCCTCTAAAATAATTACGATGACACCTCCAATTGTCTCATCAGCCCTTTTGGAGACTAGCTTTCCAAGGCAGTAATTAAATGAAGCACAGGAGAAGAAAGCTGCAACAATTCCACCACCTCATAAATCTCCCAGAAACATTATTTGTTCTACAAAATGATGCTATAGAATGGGTTGTTAAATTCTTTAATGCTGCTGTCTTGAGAGGACAAACAGTTGGACATATCTTTCCTGCTGTGGAATGGTCAGTGTCCTGGTTGGCTTTCCCTGCCAGTTAATTAACATAAGGCAAAACAAAAATGACTTCAAACACTCCAAGGAGAAAGAGTTGATCCTTTAGCATCACTTTTACTTTTGCACATTTAGCATAGGCTAATTTATATTTGTGCATCAGTTAAATGATTAAATGTAATTATAATAATGTAATAATATTAACGTCTGTTGTGCAGTCATTAGCTATGAAATACACTTGTTAAGAGTAGTACTCATTTTCACGTGTGTTGTTTGTAGAGCTAAACAATGCAAGTTCTCGCATGAACACGCAAGCCACGTACAACAGGTCTTTCTCATAGTGCTCACTTGTGCCTCCTTTTCTTAAAAAAATCTTAAATAAAAATCTGTGTTACATTGAGGCATTTATAATGGAAGTGAATGGGGCCAATTTGTAAATGTTAAAATTCTTGTTGTTTTAAAAGTTTTGCCAAACAATATGCATGTTAACATGACTTTACTGTGATTAAATTAGCTTATTGACTGTTTTTGTGTAAATGTATTTATATCTAATTTTACAACTTTTTTTAGGGATGCACCAATGGCCGATCTTTATTGGCTAATTATTGACCAAAATTAAAACCACCGGCAAATTGGTTTCAAGCGTGAAAGCACTTATATGAAAAAACAATGGTTTATTTATAATTAATTATCATCACACTTTGTAAAAAACTCTGTGAATTTAAATGCACAATCCAGACATAATAATAGCCACAGAATGAAGAAAGTTTGGCACTCCTAAGAACATTTAATTTATAATCATGCTCGCTCTCACATTAATGAGGAAAAAACATAGTTACAGGCATGACAGATGTGAAAGCAGCACTTCCCTATACATGATGAGGTAAACCCATCCAAAACTCTTTGAAAGCAACAAATTTTGACTTAGACATTGGTATGGTATCCATTAAGACACAAAACACAATATGGTCTAGCATGATTAAGAAACATTGGAAGCTTAAAAATAAACTGCATTCACTGATTCAGTAAGCGCTTAAGTCAGCATTGTGTAAGCAAGCGGCACCCTCTAGCGGTGTGTATGGCATTATCCATTATACCACAATAGAACTTAAATAGGTGTTTTTTCCCATGTTGTGGTTGACATTGATGTGGAATTGCAACATATGCATTATAAGAATTTGTGATGTTCTGTCATATACAGTCCAAACATGTAAAATGTGACTTCTGTTGCTTCGAACTCCAAAAACAATTTTTTTTTCTTCAATATATCTTTCATTGTCGTTCTCTTTAAAATTTTCGTCACATGTTCAACAGATTCAATCCATGTTCAATGGTAAAAAAAATAAAAAAAATATATATATCTGGGATTTTCACGCACAACCATTTCTAGGGTTTACAAAGTATGGCGTGAAAAGGGAAAAACATCTAGTATGCGGCAGTCCTGTGGGCGAAAATGCCTTGTTGATGCTAGAGGTCAGAGGAGAATGGGCCGACTGATTCAAGCTGATAGAAGAGCAACTTTGCCTGAAATAACCACTCGTTACAACCGAGGTATACAGCAAAGCATTTGTGAAGCCACAACACGCACAACCTTGAGGCGGATGGGCTACAACAGCAGAAGACCCCACCGGGTACCACTCATCTCCACTATAGGAAATAGGAAAAAGAGGCTAGAGCTCACCAAAATTGGACAGTTGAAGACTGGAAAAATGTTGCCTGGTCTGATGAGTCTTGATTTCTGTTGAGACATTCAGATGGTAGAGTCAGAATTTGGTGTAAACAGAATAAGAACATGGATCCATCATGCCTTGTTACCACTGTGCAGGCTGGTGGTGGTGGTGTAATGGTGTGGGGTATGTTTTCTTGGCACACTTTAGGCCCCTTAGTGCCAATTGGGCATCGTTTAAATGCCACGGCCTACCTGAGCATTGTTTCTGACCATGTCCATCCCTTTATGGCCACCATGTACCCATCCTCTGATGGCTACTTCCAGCAGGATAATGCACCATGTCACAAAGCGCGAATCATTTCAAATTGGTTTCTTGAACATGACAATGAGTTCACTGTACTAAAATGGCCCCCACAGTCACCAGATCTCAACCCAATAGAGCACTTCGGGATGTGGTGGAGCAGGAGCTTCGTGCCCTGGATGTGCATCCCACAAATCTCCATCAACTGCAAGATGCTATCGTATCAATATGGGCCAACATTTCTAAAGAATGCTTTCAGCACCTTGTTGAATCAATGCCACGTAGAATTAAGGCAGTTCTGAAGGCGAAAGGGGTCAAACACAGTATTAGTATGGTGTTCCTAATAATCCTTTAGGTGAGTGTATATATATATATATATATATATATATATATATATATATATATATATATATATATATATAGTATTTTTAGAACAATGAAAAGCTTTAGTACCACTTTGTAAATATTTTAAAAAGAATGTAGATGGCAAAAATGTTATATCGATGCATACTTGCTTTGTTGCCATGACGACGTAATGCTGTATAACCTGTAATCCCTGTAATTGAGTACTCCACAGTAAATACTTGTATTGAACATGGAATATTCCTTTAAAACATCTCCTTTTATGTTCCACAAAATACTGCAAAATTATTTTGCCAAAAATCAACGTAGAATGGGGAGAAAGTCTGCTGATTGGGCCTGGGAATGATGTTTGTGAACACTACCAATGTTCAACAGATAATATCGATTCAAGCTTCAATGGGTCTGTTTTTCTTCATAAGGACTAAATCGACGAGCGTTTGTGAGCTTTGCGGTGTATAAGTACAACATTGCAACTCTTATTCAAAGCAAAATAAACAAAGTCTGACCTTTAAAATGTAAATAGACTTTTCTAGCACAGGCTGCCTGAAGATGCTTATTAAATTACATGGGGATGAAGCATAATTAGACATCATTTAAAAGTAGATGGGGTAATAATTGCTGAAGCAGCTTAACTTATTTTGGTCCTAAATTGAAGACCATCATGAATGCAGCGTGGTGGATCTACCCTGACATGCTAAAACCTTAATTAAATTTAGCAACAAAAAAAAAAGTGCAAAGAAGAGCTTAATCCATTTACACAAGGCTGTTGAAGGGTTATTAGCAGACATTAATTCGTTAAGAGGAACCGTGTGTAGGCCTTGTCTATATTGTAAGAGAAGAGGCTTGCGAAGCATACAAAGAGCTCCTTTGCAACGAAAGCTTAGCGTGAATAGATCTGTCAAGGCCGCTAATGTGTTTTCTTATAGTGTTTCTGTTTTGAATAACATGACTTTGTCCTATTCTTGTCTCTTGTCAGGAGAACATCCTGAAACAAGCACCTAAGCCAGGTAGGCTCGATTCTGCTCTGACTACAACTCCACAGGGGTCAAGTTCTTCACTATGGTCCTGCTAATAATGTCATAAGAGACAAAGCTCTATCTCCAAAGTACAAACCCAACTTCAAAGAAGGTGATAGCAAGGAAAAGAAAAGGAGCTTAGATGATGTGAAACCCCTATTTGGAGAGGTTTTCTAAAAGCAGGGACATCCACAGTGTTGAAACAGCATGTCCTCTTGGTTTCAATCACCCAAACTGCAACACCAATATATGCAGAGAAATGCACAACAAAGGAAATAGCCTTTAAGCTAGCAATTGAGTTTTCTAATATGCTCCAAAGAAGAAAAGATGCTATTCATAATGCTTACCACTACGAGAAAGAGAAAGACAGAAAACAAAACAAAACAAAAAAACATTGAGGGCACATCCTTGACTAAATCCTCTTTTCAAGCATAATCCACCTTGCACTCTTTCTCTGAGAACTAGAGTGTAGAATCTGAACTCGTCCCAGAAGCTCATTCAAACGCCAGCTCAGCCGACTTGATTATGTTCCTGTTGTGGCAGACCTATTCACCTCTTTAAGCCTTTCCAACACACCTGGGATAAAAAGGGGAGATTTAAACAAGCTTGAATGGTTTAACCAGGTGTTGAAACAAATAATGGTTTAACATTGTAATTAAAATAGCATGAATAGCATGTTGCTCCTTGTTAAAGGTCCCTCGTTTGAATGACTTTTGGTATGCAAAAGGAAATGATGCTGAAAGGTCTTTTTTATAGTCAATGAAGAAAATATAGTACTAATGGTGAAATAGATTCATAAAACTATATGTTAGTAAAATGGCAGTATGTAAAGTAGCCTGAGTACTGTCACATTATGTTTATTTGAAGTGGGAGATTAGATCGTTTTCTCTTTAAAAATGATCACGGATGTTGGTTTGATGAAGGCATTGTTTGAATCTTCAATAAACCTCTTTGATTTTTGCTGTAAGATTATCAATATAAGCATAGTGAAATAACATCTAAAGCTACCAGACTAAAGATCTAACTCTTATACTATTTAATAGGGCATGGCAGTATGATGGTATGTACCATGCAACAACCGGTAAAGATACTGCTGTACCGCTTATAACATGACTGTAAGTAGGAGGGACATCTTAGCATAATTTACATGGATGGAATCATGGATGAATGCGAAAACACAGAGAGGGACTTGTCCTAAACATGTCAAGACATAGAAGAACTAAGGGGCATTGTTATTAAGGAGTTTTTGTTGGGCACAATTAAAAGTGGAGATTACATTGCTTATGGTTGACAAGCAGTATGTCGCAACTTTCGGCATGAATATAGAAGTTCAGGTGTGCTTTTGTAGGCTATTTTTACAATACCTTCAAATATGGCACATCCAATGAGGTTTCAGAGTCAAAATTAATAATCATGTATTTTGTGGTCAATCAAATAATAAATATAATGGATTGTCAAAAATCAGACTGATCTCACAGTACAATCAGAAACAGTAGGTTGACTTTTCTGTAGCTAAAATTGGTCTGCACTTACCAAAATTCAAATGCTTCCACGAATTGCCGAACATTAAATGTTGTTGGGTGTATGGGCACATATGAGCTCCATTTTCTGGGGTTCATGAAGTTGCAAACAGTTGTGCTACTTAATTTAGTATGGACATTGCAATACAGTTTCCTTTTCATTTATTAATTTATTTTGGCCTTTTTGCTTTAGTATTGAGTAAATTTGCATTTCTTGCAAGTCAAATTTTGGTTTTTAAAAATGGCCAAAAAGAAACAAATCACTCTTGAAATTCATCAGTTTTGTGTTCTTTTAAGAGATGAAGGCTGCTGCATGCACTACTGTCTTGAAAAAAGAAATCAAACTGGATCTAAGTAGAAGAGAGAGGGATGTGGATGGCCCTGGTGCACAAAAACAGTACATCAGAGTCTCTAGTTTGAAAAAACAGACCCCTTACATGTCTTAAACTCACAGCTTTAATGATCAGTACATGCCAAACACCAGTTTCATCTGCAACAGTAAAGATAACAAGACTGTAGGATATGACATTAAAACACCTTTCCTACGATAAGCGTTTAGAAAGACTTTCAAAGGAAAAGAATGAGCAACATACCTTGTATTATGGATGGATGAAGCAAAGTTTGAGGTGTTGAGCTCCTCCGTGAGAAATGCTCTTCAAGCCAATTACTTCTTTGAGAAGTGATGCAGAAAGCACGGGAGGAAACTTTATCTAAAGATCTTAATAAATTGACTGCTAGAATGCCTAAGGTGTCATTGCTGCAAGCATATGCATGAAGAATGTGAATCACCAAATACACAAAAAGAATGTGAAAGTTAAAGTAGAGATTGATTGAGCAGGGAGGATCTTTTATGGTAAAAATGTACTCAAATATTTATGTTTCTCACCCACACATATCAAATAGCTTCTGAAGACATTGATTTTACCACTGAAGTTGAATAGATTTTTGGAGCTTAACAATGTTGGCACCCATTCACTTGCATTGTATGGGCCTGCAGAGCTGTGAAATTCTTCTAAAAATCTTAATTTGTGGTCTGCTGAAGAATGAAAGTCATACACATCTGGGATGGCATAAGGGTGAGAAAATTAAAATTTTTGGTGTGTTAACCGTGGTGTAAGTGTAATAATTGACTCCGACCATTGAATTATTGAAAAATATTGCACACCCTGAGGTGGTAATGCGGTCACAACGTGAAGCGGTGCACCTCGGGTGTGCATATTTTTATTTTTTTATTATGTAATTAATTATTCTTTACATATACCATGAAAAACAAATACTCATACCACGGTGTAAGATTTTTATATAACATTAGGTTGATTATAAAGTAACATCTCACAGCTGTGTTGGCATATAAGGACTGATTTGACTCCACTCAGCTGTGTTTATAAGGATGCTGGGAAAGTTGAGGGAACCCAAACAGAGAAGTTTCCAAATAGGAAAGGAAAAACTTCCAAGCAGACCCTCATTTTCACTGAGTGCCTCATGGCTCCCTGCGGAGAGGTCCTAATCTCCACACATCAAACAATGTGGAAACGAGCGCAGTAGAAAAAAACAACTGATTGCGAGTGATTGGCACTACAAGCAGTTACCACAGTTACTCCATTTTCTTTTTCTTAAGGAACATTTTTATTCATTGTCAGAAAAAGGCAGATAGAGGAGGATCTATTAAAATGGAGGCCAGATTAAGAGGTGGACCATCAGAAATATGAATCAAATTAGTAGAATGGCTCAAAGATCAACATGGACCGAGAGCACTGAATCAAACAAAGTTTCATGGGAGATTTGTTCTTTATTACACAACTAACCTTTAACCGGATACCTTGGGTCTTTAGTAGAGGTCTGACTGCAACCTGACAGGGCCCGTCAGGCCCCAAGAACCTGTCGGGTTTCGGGCCAGGTTTGGGTCAGTTTTTCAAGAAGGACTTTTGGTTCGGGGCGGGTTTGTAATTGATGAAAAAATAAACAGGCCTACCGAACTTGTTTTGAACACGTGCTCCAGCCACATGGTCTTGGGTAAAGTTTGGATTCGGGTTTAATTTTAAGGCCCATGCAGACCTGTAGTCTTCAGAGACCTGGGACCTCATTACACCCCTGCACCTCATCCAATTTTTGGAGTTGTGCCCACACCTATTTAGTATTCCTCAATCTTTCTCTTATAAATAGTATAAAAAAATCCAAAATTACAATAATAATTATATATATATATGTATGTATAGGGTCATTAGAGACCCTAGGTATGTAAAAGTGTCTGATTATGATTATTTAATATCTATATACAGTAAGTTTACTATCACAGGATATCTATTTTATTTATTGCAAAAGAAATGTCAAATTATCAGTAAACCATATGCATGTACACATACCTATTATATATGCTTTCTGTTACTCAAGGTAACAATAGTGATTGACTTGATTTACATTTGACATTGCTACTTGATGAAGAAACAACATGGAATTAAATTATAGCAAGTACAACACATGAACAGTATGATATATGACTACTGCAATTAAATAAGTTGTGTGTCTATTTAAACTCAATAAGTGCCTGAGAAAATCCTCATGTGTAACTTATGTGTAGCTCTATATTCTTTTGACAGCCACTTGCATCTCAGGACATTTCAGTGTTAAAGCAATGAATCAATGAAAGCAATTGTCCTGATTTGTTGTATTATCTCATTGATATATGAAAAATAACCATAAAAATATATCCAAATATATTTTATTATATTATTTTCGGTAACACTTTATTTTACGTAGTCCTTGATACAGAGTAATTACTTAGTTAATTACTTAGTAATAAACGTTGTAATTACATGTACCAAAATGTAATTAACATGTAACTAAGTTATGGTACAGCCTGTACTTACAGATTGTAATTACACACATGTAATAGGCAGCTACTGTTACACATATGTAACAAGCCGAGTCTGTTACATACGTGTTACAAACTTGGTACACTGTAATTATGTAAGAAAGTACTTAGTACCACACAATGTAACAAGAAGTACTTAAATATATTAGGCTACTAAGGTCTGCAGTTACACATGGCAAATGTGTACGTTTTGTAGCATTACATGTATGTAACATAAAATAAAGTGTATCAAGATTGTACTTGAGTGCAATTCATGTGTATCTACATACCTTATCCATCTTAAATAACCCACTAGTTCACTGCTAAAATACATGCATTAGCTTCTTTATTACATTAAAATTACAGAAAATTACACAGGTATAAGCTACGTAAATAAAGTGTATCAAGACTGTACTTAAGTGGACTTCATGTGTATCTACATACCTTGTCCATATGTACCTTAGTTTGAATTAACTCTCTAGTTCACAACTTAAATACATGCATTAGCTTCCTAATTACATTGCAACTACAGAATATTACACAGGTATAAGCTACGTAAAATAAAGTGTATCAAGACTGTACTTAAGTGGACTTCATGTGTATCTACATACCTTGTCCATATGTACCTTAGTTTGAATTAACTCACTAGTTTACAGCTTAAATACATGCATTAGCTTTAGGGCTGGGACAACGCGATGACGTCGACGCAAAAAATACGTCGACGCAAAATATGCGCGTCGATTCGTCAGACCCAAAACAAAGATGGCGGCGCCGGAGCGTAGTAGCAACACGAGTAGCTCCTCAGACTATCAGAAGTGCAAGGCGGCACGCACTCGCTCCTCAAAAGTATGGGAATTCTTTCATTTAAAAGTAAACAATTCCGTGATATGTCGTCTTTGCAAAATGGAGATGGCCTTCCATTCTAGCACCACGGCAATGCACCAGCACCTGAAGAGGCGCCACCCGGCGCGCGCACGCACGCACGCACGCACGCACACACGCACACACGCACACACACACACTATTCTTAAGGTGAAAGGAAAGTGTAAGTTGTTATTTGCATGTGATGCTTTTTTTCAGTAAGCTAGGCCCATAAATGTTGAATTCTGAATGTTTATTTTCATTATTTATTTTTTGTTGGAATAGCACTTTCTGTATTAGCTTAAAGCCCTCAAGTTTACATTGGTTACTGTATTCTTTCAATTGCTCTAAACAAGTATTTTGGGTGACCTTTATTTTTTTATTGAATGCTAGACATTAAGTTGTTATTTTAATCTGAAAGAAGAATTACAAGATGCACTTTTTCAGTAAGCTAGGCCTATGTGTTTTCAAGGCTTCAAGGTTTTATTGAATGCTAACTCTGACTAAGAATGCATTACTTTGCACTTGTATAGTCTTTTATTTTGGAATTTTAAGAGCAATAAACATATATTGCAATGTTAAGGAATTAATGTTTTTTTTCATTCAGATATGCAAATCAACATGTATAAATTGCTATTAGTCAATTCATGGGTAGATAATCGAATCGAAATCGAATCGGACTGGAAAAATGAATCGTTAGATTAATCAATGCATCGGAAAAATAATCGCTAGATTAATCGTTTAAAAAATAATCGTTTATCCCAGCCCTAATTAGCTTCTTTATTACATTAAAATTACAGAAAATTACACAGGTATAAGCTACGTAAAATAAAGTGTATCAAGACTGTACTTAAGTGGACTTCATGTGTATCTACATACCTTGTCCATATGTACCTTAGTTTGAATTATCTCACTAGTTCACAGCTTAAATACATGCATTAGCTTCTTTATTACATTACAATTACAGAAAATTATACAGGTATAAGCTACGTAAAATAAAGTGTATCAAGACTGTACTTAAGTGGACTTCATGTGTATCTACATACCTTGTCCATATGTACCTTAGTTTGAATTAACTCTCTAGTTCACAGCTTAAATACATGCATTAGCTTCCAAATTACATTGCTAATTATATGTTGTATTTGAAGGGAAAAATAAATTTACAATTTGACTTGTCATTTTGATAATGTCACCTTTTGTGTGCAGGCAGGTGGATGGAAAGGGTAACCACATCAATTCAACTCTACACTATTGAGTTAAAATACAGTATTCTGTAATTGTAATGTAGTTGGGAAGCTACTGCTTGTATTTATGCTGTGAACTAGTGAGTTTACCCAAACTAAGGTACATATGGACAAGGTATGTAGATACACAAGAAGTCCACTTAAGTACAGTCTTGATACACTTTATTTTACGTAGCTTATACCTGTGTAATATTCTGTAGTTGCAATGTAATTAGGAAGCTAATGCATGTATTTAAGTTGTGAACTAGAGAGTTAATTCAAACTAAGGTACATATGGACAAGGTATGTAGATACACATGAAGTCCACTTAAGTACAGTCTTGATACACTTTATTTTACGTAGCTTATACCTGTGTAATATTCTGTAGTTGCAATGTAATTAAGAAGCTAATGCATGTATTTATGCTGTGAACTAGTGAGTTTACCCAAACTAAGGCACATATGAATAAGGTAAGATAGAAATGAAGTCCACTTAAGTACAGTCTTGATACACTTTATTTTACGTAGCTTATACCTGTGTAATATTCTGTAGTTGCAATGTAATTAGGAAGCTAATGCATGTATTTAAGCTGTGAACTAGAGAGTTAATTCAAACTAAGGTACATATGGACAAGGTATGTAGATACACATGAAGTCCACTTAAGTACAGTCTTGATACACTTTATTTTACGTAGCTTATACCTGTGTAATTTTCTGTAATTTTAATGTAATAAAGAAGCTAATGCATGTATTTTAGCAGTGAACTAGTGGGTTATTTAAGATGGATAACGTATGTAGATACACATGAAGTCCACTTAAGTACAATCTTGATTCACTTTATTTTATGTTACATACATGTAATGCTACAAAACGTACGCATTTGCCATATGTAACTGCAGACCTTAGTAGCCTAATATATTTAAGTACTTCTTGTTACATTGTGTGGTACTAAGTACTTTCTTACATAATTACAGTGTAACACGTATGTAACAGACTCGGCTTGTTACATATTTGTAACACGTATGTAACAGACTCGGCTTGTTACATATATGTAACAGTAGCTGCCTATTACATGTGTGTAATTACAATCTGTAAGTACAGGCTGTACCATAACTTAGTTACATGTTAATTACATTTTGGTACATGTAATTACAACGTTTATTACTAAGTAATTAACTAAGTAATTACTCTGTATCAAGGACTACGTAAAATAAAGTGTTACCTTATTTTCTAATTATCTTGAAATATTTTGAAAATTGTACATTATCTGCGCATTTGGTTGATCCATTTGTGATAAATATACGTGCAAGGTCTCTAAAGACCTGAATGTGTGCAATAAGAGTGTTTCATGAAATTCCCATCCATATAAGTGATCAGGACTATTCATGTAAACATGATACATTTTAATATATGTATTTTATCTAATATATTCCTGATTCATTTCCTGTGTGAATACATTTAAAAATGCTCTTTTTAAATGTTTTTTACTATTTTTAATTTGACACACTTTACTTAAAACACATATGGGTTTAGAACAACATAAGTAAAAAAAAAAGAAAAAGAAGTAATTTTTGGGGTGAAATAAGTTGACCAGCAAAAACTGTCACAAATGTTACAGTTACAGTACTTCACATTTGAGTTTGAACCAAAAGACTAGTTTGTTGTCTTTAAAAGCTACTTTCTTATGGTCCTTCTACCTTGTTAACACTACACTCTAAACAATAATCGTATTTTGCTTAAACATTATTTTGATATAAACTGCTCTTAAAACTATTCTTACATAAACTGTAATGAAAGGAATGATTTACCTAGAAATTGGTTCTGCTTGTGTTTCACGAATGACACATTTTAAACATGTGCACTGTCAATATGTGCTTTTTAAAAGGATTGAATGTGCATTCACATGTGTGTGTGTTTGCGTGTGTATGTATGACAGAAAGAGAGCGTCCGGGTCATCAGAGCTCCATAGCGTGCAGCGTGTGGCAGCAGACAGTGGGAGATTCAGCACACATGTAGACTTCACATCAGTGCCAGCATAAGGATGAAGCATACAGACAGCACAGCGGCCCACTCCAAACTTACTTAAGGTAATTAAAGTTGAGAAAGGTTACTGTTTGATGTTGAACTGAGTAGAAGGGCCTTTCTTCTGGGCATGGCCCAGGAAGGGCCATCTCGTCAAAGTGGCTAAATGGTGGATCATTCACTCTTTTCGGTAAGTGGAGAGGACACAGGAAGACCTTAGACACTGAGAGAATAAGATGAGGCAAAACAAGGCAGAGATAGTGGTGATTCAATCAGAAAACCAACCGTTTTATTTTCTTAAACTCCAATGTGAGAGAGACTATTCACAACAAATGTCTCCTGAAAGGGAGCTATGAAGCCAACATGGTTGCCTTTGAAAATACACAAGAAAGCTTTATACCGGAGAGGTCACATTATGCCATGTGAGGGGCAGACGTGTAAACGGCGAGCTCTGCGCACTTTGCTAGTTTTTTTTATTATTTTCATGTTATAATCTGGTGAGATTCGATTCACCCAGCTACATATTTGTTCTTTGAGGTAAACATGGGAAAGAAGTCAAAATCCTTGGGCTCTGGAGACATAAAGACACTTACGTGCTCAAGCTGAAACCTCTGATGGGCCTGCGGACCAGGGACTCGGTTTGGACGGTGCGGCGGGAGAAATCCAACGGCAACTGTCCAACATGTCTGTGATGCTGACGAAGGTTGTTGCTGCCTTGGAGGATCTCGCTGTAATACGTCGATTGATTTCTACGATGGAAACAAAATTCTCTGATTGGTTAAAAGAGTGGCAGATGTTGGGAAACTAATTATTGTCAGCTAATCTGCTAGCGACCAGATAGATGTGGAAAGCATTTTGGAGAAACTGGAAGATCTTGAAAATAGGAGCAGACGAAATGACGTATGGATTGTTGTAATTCCTGAGCATGAAGAAGGCAGAGATATGGTTAAAATTCCTTGAAGAGCTCTTTCTGAGTCCGCCAACATAACAGGCCATAAGCTGGAAATTGAGCGAGCTCACAGAGTCCTGGCTCGCAGATCTGCTGAGGGGGACAGGCCCCGATCAACTCTGGCCAAATTTACGAGATCATCCGATAAAGATCTTGTGTTGCGTAAGCTTATTTTGAAGAATCACAATATTTTCTTGTTCCTGGACTCTGTGAATTCGACAAGAGAGAAACGCATTCGATTTAAGGAATGAAAGAAACTCTTACATCAACGGAAGATCTCTTTTGCACTGATGTTTCCAGCCAAACTGAGAATATATACTAAGGATGGCCGCAAAGTATTTACGTGTCCCAAGCAAGCACTGTCCTTCATAGAAACAATGGGTGAGTAAGCCATTTGGTGTTTCTCATGTAGCTCCAGAGTGGATTAACTCGCTGTACTCATGGCTGTATGAGGAAGCTGGGAGCCATTTTTGTTTCTGTATTTATGGAATCACACAAAGTTCTCAGACAGATTAAGAATGGATACTAAGTATGGCTGCAAATTATCTACATGCCCACACAAATCCTTCTTGTCTTTTATATAGTTGATGGTCTGAGTGATCATGGTGTATTTTTTTTTTATGCGGCCTCTGTGTGAATTTGACTCTTGACCATCCGAGTAACCTTGACGCTGTTTTTTTTTTTTTGTGCTGGTTCTGCCTAGCGGCTGGAGTTTATTTTGTGGAATAACACTGCTTTGGTACGGTTGTGGATGAATCTGTTTGTTCTTTGTGCTTATGCCTCCTGTTGGCTGGAGTTTGTATTGTGGAGTATTTTTGCAAGACATTGGAATGATTACGTCATCTGCTGCACTCATAAACAGCCGGCTCACTTAACACTTGTTTGTCTGTCTGAGGACACTGAAAAGATTTATATCAGCTGGAATTTGTTTTGTGGAGGAACACAGTTCTGTGAATGAATCTACACATTCTTTGTGTTTATTCTGCCAATGTTTTACGTATTTTAAGTATTTTCTGTTATGACATTTTGTCTCAAAAAATTTATGCAGAAGCACCAGACTTGAGCAATCAGATGGCAAACTTATCGTGGGGGCTCTCATAGGCATACATGGATGTTTTGCGTTTAGAGGGATTGACGTGGTTGACACTGTAGTGCACGTGGTTAATGCGCATGTTTTTCTTTTTTTGGAGTTCGGGGTTTGATTGTTTCACTAATGTTGGAATGTGGTCTGTGTAATCTTGTTTTTGACACAATTATTTTTTTCTTTTATATCAAAATGTTAATATGAGTAGGTTATCTTTCTCCACGTGGAATGGGAATGGGTTGGGGCACCCCATAAAAAGTTATTTTAAACTCCAAATTTATTTATTTTCTTAAGCGTAATAAATGTGATAGTGTTTCTTCAAGAAACACATCTTTCCTCGCAGGAAGCTGAAAAATTTGGGACGATACGGGGTGGGCATGTTTTCTTTAGTGCTGGCTCATGTAAGAGCAAGGGTGTCATTATATTGATAAGTAAACATCTATAATTCAAATTAAAGATCAAAGAGATTAAAGATAAATTATGGAGAATCATTATTGTTTTAGCAGAAATTCAGGGGCAAAGGTTGGATGTGGCTAATATTTACGCACCTAACGTGGATGATCAGGGCCTTTTTATTGATCTTGAAGGGATGTTGCAAGCCGCTGGGACCCCTCATGATATAATATTGGGAGGAGTCTTTAATCTTTTGATGGACTCAGTCCTTGATCATAGTGAAGCAAATGTCAAGTCAAGTCAAGTCAAGTCAAGTGGTTTTTATTGTCGTTTCAACCATATACAGTTAGTACAGTACACAGCAAAACGAGACAACGTTCCTCCACGACCATGGTGCTACATAAAAACAACAAAGGACCAACATAGGACCACATGAGACTACACAACGAAATAAAATACCTATATAAACTACCTATATATACCTATATAAAGTGCACGTGCAAACATGTGCAAAAAGTACAGGACAGTACAACAAATTACTGACAATGAACAGGACAATAGACAGTGCAGCGCCGACCAGTACTCAGTAGTGCAAAAAGATGACAGTTTCTAAAAATGTAAACATAACATACTATGAGATAATGTTCTATGCACATAGCAGTTATTGAGGTAGCAGACAGTTATAAAGTGACAGTTATTAAAGTGCAACTCAGGACACGTGTGTGTCAAACCAGTCTCTGAGTATTGAGAAGTCTGATGGCTTGGGGAAGAAGCTGTTACACAGTCTGGCCGTGAGGGCCCAAATGCTTCGGTACCTCTTGCCAGACGGGAGGAGGGTAAAGAGTTTGTGTGAGGGGTGTGTGGGGTCGTCCACAATGCTGGTTGCTTTATGGATACAGTGTTTTTGTAAATGTCTTTGATGGAGGGAAGAGAGACCCCAATGATCTTCTCAGCTGTCCTCACTATCCTCTGCAGGGCTTTGCGGTCCGAAACGGTGCAAGTCCCAAACCAGGCAGTGATGCAGCTGCTCAGGATGCTCTCAATAGTCCCTCTATAGAATGTAGTGAGGATGGAGGTTGGGAGATGTGCTTTCCTCAGCCTTCGAAGAAAGTAGAGATGCTGCTGGGCTTTCTTGGTGATAGAGCTGGTGTTGAGGGACCAGGTGAGGTTCTCCGCCAGGTGAACACCAAGAAATTTGGTGCTCTTGACGATCTCCACAGAGGAGCCGTCGATGTTCAGCGGAGTGTGTTCACCTTGTGCTCTCCTAAAGTCAACAACCATCTCTTTTGTTTTGTCGACATTCAGGGACAGGTTGTTGGCTCTACACCAGTTCGTCAGCCGCTGCACCTCCTCTCTGTATGCTGACTCGTTGTTCTTGCTGATGAGACCCACCACGGTCGTGTCATCGGCGAACTTGATGATGTGATTCGAGCTGTGCATTGCTGCACAGTCGTGAGTCAGCAGAGTGAACAGCAGTGGACTGAGCACACAGCCCTGGGGGGCCCCAGTGCTCAGTGTGGTGGTGGTGGAGATGCTGTTCCCGATGTGGACTGACTGAGGTCTCCCAGTCAGGAAGTCCAGGATCCAGTTGCAGAGGGAGGTGTCCAGGCCCAGCAGGTTCAGCTTTGTGTGTGTAAGGCCCCTAGAGATATTTGGTGACTTTTGAACCCATCTGGTAGAGACTATACATTTTTTCATCAATCTATAAGATTTATTCTAGAATAGATTTTTTTATATCTAAATTTTCTAATCTAATGTAATCTGTTGTGGATTGTTCAATTGGAAACATCTTAGTCTCAGATCATGCTCTGGTGAGTTTAGAAGTGTACATATGGAGAAAAAGAAAACAAATAGTTTGTGCTTTACTGTATCCCTTTTGAAAAATCCTGATTTCCAACAAATGATAAAGACTGAAATCAATGTTTATATGGAGACCAACTGGTCCTCCTTATCTTCTGTGGGCATGGTTTGTGAGGCACTTAAGATGGTTCTCAGGGGTCGGATCATACAGTATGCCTCATTCATCAAAAAATCCAAAGCACAAGAGCTCGTGGAGTTGGAAGGGAATATTAAAAGTGCACCAAATGTCATCTGATGGCCTCAGATAATTGACTGATTGAGATACAGGTATAATAATATTTTGTTGCAGAAAGTGGAGTTTTGGTTATTCAGGGAAAGACAGTCATACTTTGAGTTGGGGGACAAAGCAGGGAAGCTTTTGGCTATATATATAAAGCAGAGAGAGTATTTTCTACCATTCCCTCAGTTAAATCTGCTTGCGGTGAAATTTTTACCTCGGCCATTGATATTAATAATGCTTTTAAAGAGTTCTATTTTGATTTTTATTGTCCCAGATCTTCATCTATTGATGAAGATATTAGAAAATTTGTGGAACCATTAGAACTCCATAAACTGATGACAAACATTCTCTTGATTCAGAGATAATCTTGGAGGAGCTTGACGAGGTAAATAAGGCCTTACCTACAAGCAAGGATCCAGGGCCAAATGGTTTTGCCACTGAATTGTTTAGATCTTATGCTAAATAATTGGCTCCACTTTTGTTACAAGTGTATACAAAATCATAAAAAATTGGTCTGGTGGGGCCTGAGTTTAAAGGGATAGTTTCACTGATTTTTGAGAAAATTAACACCACACTTTAACAAGCCACACAATTGAGGTCTCATTTAGAAGTTAAACCGATATTGGATTATGCTGGTATTGACAAATAAGGTAGTAGGAAAAGCCGTTAACAGATTAATTGGCTGATAGTTTTTAAAATCGATTAATTGCTGGTTTAAGTGTGACAGGTAGTCTCTTGACCAAAATGTCACCATACCAACTTTTTGCCTGCATCATCAAAATGTCATTGTCATGCTGTTCTCACCTCAGTTTGGACTATTCCGCCACAAGCTCAGCAATCGTTGGATTTAATTTATGTTTAGTTACATTATAGTCATATTAATATTTTAGATCCCCTAACCCAACCCCATCCCTAAACCTAACCGCTAATATAACAAGAATATAACCAACCAACAATATGAAATACATAACAAGCAGATACAAGTACAGTCACAATAACTTACCAAATGACTCGTGCTGCATTTAAAGTCTTCTGAAACCATACAATAGCTCCGCGTGAGGAATGGAGTGAAATTAAAGGTTATAATTACTGAAAATGTTCCTCTCTGTAAAAATACATCCAAACATGACATTTTCGCAATTAGTTACATGATAAGGTCGGTCACATGACACGCAAGTGCCAATGGCATTTGAGTGATGAGTTGAATACAATATATGGCATCAGAGTGTAATTTCAGTAGTGCAGGCAAAACCTCACAGTGATATTCAGTCATTAGGGTGTGCAGGACAGGCAGACATAGAGGCAACAAGAGTACAAAATTAGTTAAATCCCAAATTAATTTTTGCAAACAGAATCCCAGTAATAAACAAAAAAACAAACACAAAAAGCACACAAAAATTGATTTACAATGTATTACAATAAAAATACTCTAAAGTAAACTGTCATATATGCTAATTAAAGCTGTCTGAGCAGTTATTCATCATTATTAGATAATCATTCATCAAAAGAATATCATCAATGATCATCTGTCATAATTGTCGGGTTTTCCTGTAATATACTCAGTCAAAATCAACATGAACTCAACAATAATTAAACATATAAACGTTCAATAATATATATGATTCATATGTTTTTTTGTTTTTTTTTACAAGATCCCCTATTATTAATTGTGCATTAGTTAATACACAGTGACAGTGATGGAAACTTGGCAACATTGCAATGCTCTACATGTAAATTAAGCTTTTTATAGCCTATATTCACCAAATATTCACCATATGAAGGGTTTTGAATACAAGTTATGCAGTTGGAGACATGACATTTGCTGACAGGGCACCTTTCCATTACGGCAGAGTACCACCAGCCCCCTTAAGATATGATACATATTGTGATACACATCACGATTCGATATCACAATACATCATTATGTCATGATTTGATTTAGTTTCACAAGCTTTAAATTCCAATTCATTTGAGAATATTTCAGTTATAATGTCCATTTTGCTTACATACAGTATGAAATAAATTATCTTTCACTCAATGCTGTTTTTTAATTATACATGTGCTTGTTAAATTACAGAAATATAATTTTTTTTGTTTAATATAGTTTTTAGCTTTTTAAAAATATATCATATGTATGTATTCCAACAATAAATATATTTTGAAATGGCATATATTATTTTGCATATATACTGTATATGTACTGTTCTCCTTGCATGTACAGATGCAATTTAACAGCCAGCCAAACTCCATTCATAAAGTACAGATGAGTCAGGATTCATCTTTAATTGTCTTTGCCGTTTAATAAGATGCCAGGTACATTATGAATTAGGAGTAAAACTGTAAATAATAACAAATAAACAATAATCAGAACAATAATACAATGACTACAGACCATTCATGTAGTTCTGAAACTCTTGTCTGAAAATACCCCAATTAAATTAGTATCATCAATTTACTTAAATCGAATTATCAGGTAACAAAGAAAATAGCAACAAATACAGATATTGATTCATATAGTGAAGTTATCACATCAGAGTAGAACGGAATCAACACATTAAATGCTATATCAAAGAAAGGCTAGGCTAATAGCAAAAGGCTATCACAAAATAACATTCAGTCAAAGCTTCAAATAAACCTATCACAAATATATATATATATATCATCAAGCATTATGCAATGAAGAATTAACTTACAGATGATGCTTTTACAAACGCAAAACAAAGGATGGCTTCCAAAGATCAAGGAGAAGCTGACTGCATGAAATATGATCACTTATATTTCTAGAGAAACACCACAGGGGGGCGCCAGAACTAAACCAACTATACAAAACAATACTATTGACAAGTAAACTTGAAGCAGAACACTCCCCGCCAGACATCCTAAGGATGTCTCATTTAAGTCTTAATTTTCCTTAGGCAACAGAAGAACCACCTCTGTAATTGGTCTGAGATACTTCACTTCCTTTCCAGATCCATTTTTAGTAACTTTCAACTGAACCTTGCGTACTCTCCCATCAGTGCTTGGAAATACTTTGGACACAAGAGCCATAGGCCACTTGTTACGAGGGCTCTGATTGTATTTTAGAAGTACAAGATCTCCTTCTTGAATGTCAGGTTGAGTACTATTCCATTTGTGACGAATTTGTAGAGTTGGGAGATATTCACATCTCCAGCAATACCAAAAATTGTCAGCAAGACTCTGCACCTGCTTCCACTGTTGTCTGAACATATCACTACCTGAGAAATTCCCAAGAGTTGGAGGAGCACCAACCTTCTGAGTCAAAAGCATAGCAGGGGTCAGTATAAGAGGTGAGTCAGGGTCTGAGGAGATTGGAACTAAGGGCCTTGCATTAATTATTGCAGAAATTTCAGCCATGAATGTACATAGAACCTCATGTGAGAAGGGACGAGACCCATACTGCATCAACATTGAATCCAGAATCCTCCTCACTACACCTATCAAACGTTCCCAAGCTCCCCCCATGTGTGAAGCATGGGGCGGATTGAATTCCCATGTGCATGAGCAGTTGGTGAGGTATTCTTGCATCTCTGGGTCCTTTACCATTTTGGAGAATCCCAGTTCTTTGCTTGCAGCTACAAAGTTAGTTCCACAATCTGACCGGAATTGTTTCACAGGCCCTCTAATGGCAAAGAATCTCCGTAGTGCATTTATACAGCTGGATGTGTCAAGGGATTCAATTACCTCTATGTGAACAGCTCGCGTGGACATGCAAGTGAAAATAATAGCCCACCGCTTGCTCTCTGCATGACCTCCTCTTGTGCGACGAGCTGAGACTGAGAAAGGACCAAACACATCCAAGCCAACATAAGTGAAAGGTGGGGATGGACTGAGACGCTCTTCTGGAAGATCTGCCATTTTTTGACTCTCCGTATTCCCACGCAACTTCCTACATACAACACATTTATGTATGACACTACTAATAGATCTCTTTCCATTAATCAGCCAAAATCCTGCAGTGCGCAAAGCTCCTTCGGTGAAAAGACGGCCCTGATGCTTCACTTGATCATGGAAGTGACGAATTAGTAAGGTGGAGATATGATGTCGTCCAGGTAAAACAATGGGATATCTCTCATCACTGACCACAGGTGCATGTGTTAAACGACCACCAACTCTGATTAGCTCATCTTCACCCAGAACAGGATTCAACTTAATTAGAGGACTATTCTGAGAGATTTCAACATGTCTCATAAGAACACTGTACTCTTCAGGAAAAACAGACCGTTGGACTGAAAGAAGGATGACCCTTTTGGCTTGGGCCAACTCACTCAGGCAATAAGGTTGATGACATTTTTGCCAGCTTATACGTTTGCAGGTCTGTCCTCTAGACATCGAATGAAAAGATCGGGCAACATGGATCAAGCATGCCACTGCTTTTAACAGAGAGTTCCGTGTGGAAAAACGCTCAAAACGCTCTGGGTTAAGTGGTTTCTCAGTTATACTTGTGGCAGCTGTGCTCACTTGAGGTAAAGGACGAACCTCGGAATCTGTCTCTTTACTCATCAGCTCAAAGGTGTCTTGCAAGGTTAGATCACTTACCAAAGGTCCATAAAGAAAGTCTGGTCCTGTCAGCCACATGGTGTCTGTAAGAAGAGAAGCTGGAACAGACCTAGAGGCACAGTCAGCTGGACTGTGCTCTGTAGGGACAAAATTCCATTGCTCAACCTTCGATGATTGCCTGATTCTTTGAACACGATTGTGCACATACACATAGGACCTCCTACTTTCATTGTGTATGTAACCCAATATGACCTTGCTGTCGCAGAAAAACTTCACAGAGTCTGGTTTAAAATCAATCTCGTCCAAGATGAAATCTGAAATCTCGACAGCTAACACAGCTGCGCAAAGTTCTAACCTAGGGATAGTAGGTTCATCTAGAGGTGTCAATTTAGCTTTACCTAAGACGAAACCAACGTTGGTCTGTCCATTTTCATGAATAGTCTTGAGGTATGCTACTGCTCCAATAGCTTTGAAAGAGGCATCTGAAAATATGCACAGCTCTGTAAATTTTGCTTTTGACAGTGACTTCAGGCTATATGTCCTCTGAACATGAATTCTCTCCAGGTCTTGCAATGAATTTCTCCACATTTCCCACTCTCTGCATTTCTCTTCCGAGAGGGGCTCGTCCCAGTTATCTATTCCCTTTGACAGCTCTCTTAACAGGAATCTTCCATGAATTGTTACAGGTGCTGCAAAGCCCAAAGGGTCATACAAGCTGTTCACAGTGGAGAGAATGCCACGACGAGTCAAAGGTTTGCTGTTATCTGGTGAGTGGAATGTAAAGGTATCTGTTGATATTCTCCAGTTTAGGCCAAGACTACGTTGAGCAGGCATGGTTTCATCTCCGAAATCAAGATCTTTGACACCTTCAGCACAGTCTTCACGTGGAAAGGCTGCCAACACCAGTGGACTGTTTGACATTATCTTGTGGAGCCTCAGATTCGATTCTGCCAGGGACGCTTGTGTCCTCTGAAGTAAATCAACAGCTTCCGAGGCACTCGGAAATTATCTCAGACCGTCGTCCACATAAAAATCTCTCTTCACAAAGATATAGGTGTCAGTTCCATGCATAGGCTCTCCTTCTTTGGCAGCCCGATGCAATCCATAGATAGCCACTGCTGGGGAAGGGCTATTTCCGAATACATGGACTTTCATCCTACATTCAATTACATCCTTGTCGAGATCTTTGTCACGGAACCATAGGAACCTCAAATAATCTCTGTGGTCTTCTTTCACTGTGAAACAGTGGAACATCTGCTGGATATCTGCACTCACAGCAACAAGCTCCTTCCTGAATCGAATCAGCACACCTAACAAGCTGTTGTTCAAATCTGGTCCTGTCAAAACTATGCTATTCAGAGACAGACCCTGATATTGGGCGCTGGAGTTAAACGCCACTCTGATTTGGTTGTTTTTTTTTGGATGATAAACCCCGAAGAATGGTAAATACCAGCGTTCCTGGTCATCACTTAGGGGAGAAGCATACTCAGCATGATCATTTTCAAACAACCTTTGCATGAAGTCTGTAAATTGCTGTTTCATCTCAGTTTTTTTCAGCAAAGTGCATCGAAGAGAGCAGAGCCGAGTGAGAGCATGGTCTCTGTTATTGGGAAGTTGAGGCCTTGGGTATCTGAAAGGAAGTGGACCCACCCAGCTATTGTCACTATCTCTGAAAAACTCCCTGTCCATGATCTCCAGGAAGAGATGATCCTCAACAGATAGAGCATGCTTGTTGTCATCCCTTGTGCGCCTGAACACTGAACAGCCAAGGTGATTTTCTCTGCTTGCACCCTTGTAGAAATAAGGGATACCTTGTACTTCAGCTGTGAGACCTAAGTTATCCTTCAAGTTAATGTGACTTTGACATGGTGGAAAGTATGAGGTCCTACCATTGTCCAGCACATGTGTCTTGTAGCTCAACACACTTGGTTTGTGAGAATTACTCAAGCATACATCTCCAACTATAATCCAGCCCGAATCTGTTTTAATCGCAAAGGGAGCATTATGAGGCCCATTTATCTGGCGTCTCACCTTATGGACTCTCAGAGCATCACGACCCAACAGCATGAGGATCTGGGCACTGTCATCCATTTCTGGAATCTCAGAGGCTATTCTTCTAAGATGAGGATGATTTTGAGCAACCTCTGGAGTAGATGTTTCTTCCCTGTTATCTGGAATATCATTGCACTCAATTAGAGTAGGAAGAGCCAGGTTAATATCACCGCTAACTGGCTCTATCTGAAATCCATCAGCTCTCCTTCCAGAGGCTTCAATAGTTCCGGCACAGGTTTTCATGAGATAAGGAGAAGCTGGACTATTAATACAGAAAAGCTCGAAAAACTCTGATCTTACTAGTGACCTGTTGCTCTGGTCGTCGAGCATTGCATACATTTTTACAGCAGCTTCTGGACTGCCATTAGGATACACTCTAACTAAGCATATCTTAGAACAAGATTTGGCTGACGACCCTTCCCCACAGACTTTAGTACAAGCACTGTTCACAGAAGGCGATGAACGTTCTTCCTCCCCGCTATGCTCTGAAGAGGTTGAGATTTTTGAGACCCATGGTGCTGGTTCTGGGTGGAGGGCAGTGGTGTGGTCCTCACGATCACATTCTGTACACTTCACTGAAGCTTTGCAATTGCGTGCAATGTGGGAAGAAGATGCACAACATCGAAAGCAGATACCATATTCCTTTAAGTAGGCCTTTCGTTCCTCCAATGGCTTCATCCGGAAACCACAACACTTTTTCAGTGGATGAGTTCTTAGGGTTTTCATCACTAGTGCCCGAATCCTTACTGGGGTAGGCCTTTTGAGAAACATCAATTTTATGAACAGAAATGGGCATCCTCTGATATGTTTGTTTTTTCAAGATTTTCTCATCTTTAGGAGGACCGGCAATTGTGAAGCTTGGATCGTTTCTGGCTTTTGCCTCATATCAGACGAAGCTAACAAAATACCAGAAAGGAGGAAAGGAGGCATTATACTGTTCTTTATATTTCATGCCGTGAGAGAGCCATTTCTCTTGAAGAAAGTGTGGTAGCTTTTCCAGTATGGGGTTAATTCCTCTAGCAGTATCCAGATATGTTAGCCTGGGCAGATAGCCATCTTGCTTAGCCGCCTTTAGTTCTGTCAGGAGATCACCTAACTCTCTTAACTTGATGAAGTCCTTACTAAGAACCCTGGGGAAGTTTTCGAGCCTTTGCAGAAGTGCATTTTCAATTATCTCAGGCGCGCCATAACATTCTGTTAATCTTTCCCAGGCGACGTATAGTGCTGCCTTAGGATCTCTGACATGAACTGACCGTAACCTTTTCACATGGTCAGATGATTCTTTGCCAAGCCACCTGATAAGCAGGTCCAGCTCTTCACCAGCTGTCAGGCCTAAACCTTCTGTGGCTCCAACTAAAGCCGATTTCCATGCTCTAAAACTCTCAGGCCTGTCATCAAACTTAACGAGACTTGTATTTACAAGCTCACGACTTGCTAAATATTTTGCTAAGTCCAACATACCTGAGGCTTCTGGCTGGTGAAAGGGTACTGGCTGTGGCCATGCCGAGATAGGTTCCCTCCGAGAGAAACATGAAGCATGAGGATCATATGTTTCCTGTTTAACTTCATCTCTGAATGACCGATCAAACGGTGGAGATGGCAATTTGGTGAAGGCATTCTGTGCACATTTCATTTTAATGGTACTATGAGCAGAGCAGTTGGGGTCTGAGGCCTCAGGGTACAGCTTGTCACTGTAATTTGAATTCTGCATGTATGTTTCTTTTTGCTTATCTAGTTCCACCCCACTTTGTGTTTCAACATAGTCTTTGGTGCGCTCCACTTTGCTATGTGAAGACACAGAGAAGCTACCACTGGAAACACTGTCCTCAATTGCTGCTACCGCTGCTTCTAGTACTTCTGCCTGGGCCAAAGCAGCGGCTTGTTCCCTTTCATGTTGGAGCACCTCCAAATCTGCTTCCATTTTTGCCGTGTCCAGTTTATGGCTCATTTCTAATTTAATCTTATCCAGTTTGATTGCGTTCTCTTTCTTTACAAACAATACACGAGTTCGTGCCGCTTCTGCTTGAGCCCGTGCAGTGGCTGCAGCCATGCTAGCTGACATCCTTGATGATCTCGATGATCGTGATGAACGTGAGCGCTTTGAGCCCGCCTCAGAAGCTCGGTCTTCTGTGCTCATGGTTTTCTCTGCGTTTTCTGCGGCAGAGACTGTAGGTTTCTCGTCGTGGTTCATGATACAAATATGACTGCAATCTTCTGCCATGTAACTTGATTTGCTTGTAGGATTATCATCTTTTTACTGTACTGTTCTCCTTGCATGTACAGATGCAATTTAACAGCCAGCTAAACTCCATCCATAAAGTACAGATGAGTCAGGATTCATCTTAGTCTTTGCCGTTTAATAAGATGCCAGGTACATTATGAATTAGGAGTAAAACTGTAAATAATAACAAATAAACAATAATCAGAACAATAATACAATGACTAAAGACCATTCATGTAGTTCTGAAACTCTTCTGAAAATACCCCAATTAAATTAGTATCATCAATTTACTTAAATGGAATTATCAGGTAACAAAGAAAATAGCAACAAATACAGATATTGATTCATATAGTGAAGTTATCACATCAAAGTAGAACGGAATCAACACATTAAATGCTATATCAAAGAAAGGCTAGGCTAATAGCAAAAGGCTATCACAAAATAACATTCAGTCAAAGCTTCAAATAAACCTATCACAAATATATATATATATATATCATCAAGCATTATGCAATGAAGAATTAACTTAAAGATGATGCTTTTACAAACGCAAAACAAAGGATGGCTTCCAAAGATCGAGGAGAAGCTGACTGCATGAAATATGATCACTTATATTTCTAGAGAACCACCACAGGGGGGCGCCAGAACTAAAACAACAATACAAAACAATACCAGTGACAAGTAAACTTGAAGCAGAACAGTATATATTGTTACATGTTTGCTGTTTAAATGCCTAATTTGTACAATTTACAAGAATTGATATGTAGGAAAATGTGCTAAAACTGCAGTGTCCCTTTAAGACCATCAGCAGGGACTTTGACAGAAGTATTTGTTTTGGTTGAGTGGCTTCTTTACAGCATCTGCACTATGTGTGATTAGAATTAAATGTTTCTTTATTTGTTTCTGTCAATAACTAAGTGTAGAGAACAGAAAGGGTATTAAAAAATACATTATTCAATGACAAATGGATTGTGTGGATCTTGTCTTTGGATACATTACACGGAAAGAGTCTAAACCTTTACTCTCGGCATGCAGTAAATAGATATCGCATCTGAACTTCTTTGGCACCACACTATTAAATCAATATGAGTTAAATATGAACAATTACCAGCCAATGGCTAATCACAAACACTTTTAGGCCCATATATGAGTGATTTAGGGTGAGGGTTGCAGATAGAATGAAAGGGTGATCTTGGGATTTAAAAAAACGACATCAAGATCATTCAAATGAAGATTGCGATTAAGCGTAAAGGAAAAAAATGTGCCCTCCCTACAGCAAAATGCATGAGAGAGGCCCAGAATTATTTGCAAGAAAATTGTGCTTAGTTTCAGTCTCACTCGCTCTAGAAGCGCTCTAGATTTTAATGAGGCCGCAATTTTTGCAATTGTTCCCGAACCCCACAATGCACTGGCTGCACAACTTGGTAAGTTTGCTATTATGTGTCTCCAGAATGGGCCTTTCCCTTTACCATGATATAAGTAGTGTTGTCTTACAGCAACATAAGAGATGGTGTTTCAAAGCTGAGCACATGTTCTTGGCTTTGTGGTCATCAAGAATTGATCCAACCAATGTGCGGCTCCAAGCTTTTTGTTGAAGTGTCACTTGCACACCCTGCTCTCTCATAAGAGTGAGGCACATACACGGTGGATGATAGTCCTCTTTGTTTCCCATCACAAGGCCTGCTTCCGTCTCAATGGCCTTTGAATGGGCCTCCCCAGCTGTCATGCAAAATGAGTGCATTTCATTACAAATTAATTTATCTGATCCTAATGCTATTACTGTTGGTCAACCCCCCTTTCACTTTATACCCCTCCCTAATCATAATTATTTAATGCTCCAGGCAACAATCTATATCTCACCAAAAACAAATAAACAGTGGGTGCTCCAGATCATTTGTAGGAGGACAGAGATTTTTTAATAGAAACATTAATATCATGCATTTTTAATGCAGCTAGATAAGTCTGTATAAGTTTCTAAGTTGTAAAAGGATACACTTGATTACCTGTCATTATTTGACAAGTGGAAAATTGATTACAGAAGGAATTATACATTTAACAGCCGTAGGAAGACCCCATCTGGATTCTGCTTGCGAAAAAAAAAAAAAAATAAATATATATATATATATATATATATATATATATATATATATATATATATATATATATATAATTTAGTCTTTTAATCAAGCCTTCCAATTGTTTGTTTGGCTGTCTCCATCGATGAAAGTAAAGCTTTGAATGTGAACTTTCTTATAAATAACAATTGTCGAGCTGATTATTTTCCATCAGTGACATACAGTAAGGCCTAGAATTATTTTCATTTTGTTCTTTGATGGAATATTATTGTCTTGTTTGCCCCAACATAGTTAAAGCTCCAATCAGTCAAATGACAACAGAAGTCTGTACGTGGCGGTTACCATCAGCTTGCCAGATCTTTGACTTCCAGGTGTACTGGGCCCTGAAATTTAGATCTGCTTTTTACGCCTACATACGTCTGTTTCTTGAGGGTCCTATTTAAAGAGTACTTCAACATCTCAGGAGCCAAAAAGAGCAAACTAAAGTGGAACTTGATGCAAATCACACTGCTCAAGGGCTAGAATCCTCTTAACTCTCTCAGAACACTATTGTCAGTGCCAAATCCTACATTAAAAGGTAAGAAGCCTGTAAACGATCCAAATCTGGTCAAGAGTGCCTCAATGATCAAATATAACTGTACATTTTTCCTTAAACTTTGATAGCATCAAAGTATTAACAAAATCTAAAATCTAATACAAACAGAGCACTTTTAAACAAACATGATACAATCAAATATTTCACAGCAGATCCTGTCCTTTCCATTCTTGCAATCTTCTTCTCTTAATGCTCTCTAGATTAAACACTCTTATGGTTCGCTAGGGCCTTGTCACTTTAAAGCTGCTAATCTCTGGTTCCCAACTGCAGAAAATCCTATTAAAATCACCTTCAGTTTAACACTCATATTGTTACAAAATGCAAAACATGCAGCTTTTGCTGTACACTGTTAATTGATGTTAGCGTGGCCCTGTTAAAACGTATCTGCGAGCGTGTTGAATAAGTTCCATGAAATTCTGAACGTCTGTCAGGAAGGCCAAGCACATCTCTGAGTATGGCAATACTGATCGCCGCTGAGATCTCCCTTGGGTGCTCCCTAGGGTCCCTAACGTGTGCATGGAAGAAGGAAGTCTTGTCATCCTTTCAGTGTGAACATGTCAGCTTCCGAGGATTTGACTGATTAGGTAATATTCCTGCATGTTCTTGTGTAAGCAACATTTTAAAAACTCATTTGATGGAATCGAACCCCCCTTAATTCTCCTTTCAGCCGTCAGTTCTTTTCACAAAACTTTCATCTTTAAGGCCTCTTGTCACCGCTTAAGAGTCACCGACGTTGATGGCGTTGGCAGGCGTCAGCTTTAGCAAAGCCACTTACTGAAAGGAGCGCGCCCCCGGTGGATGTGATGATGCTTAAATTGCCTACACCTCTGCCATAGCAACCGAGCTTCAATCCTAGAGTGTGTCCTTGACAGGGCTGCTCTGTCAATCATGGGGTAAAACCACTCTAAGAACTACTGTCACACTACAGTAAAGACACAATATAGTGGAGTTCATTGCCCATTTCAAGCTTATCCACATCCATATGTGGTGCTGATATAGACCATCAACACAGGTTGTATTATATAATTCCATCCAGTTTCTTCATTGACTCATCTCTTAAGAAGTATACTTCTGGAATATTTGCTGCTTTTAGATCAACATGGTCCACATCTATATAGACGCAAACCACAATCATCGGAGTCCAAGCACAAGTGAAGAGAACATGACACAAAAATCCAGTGGATGCTGTGGACACAGTTGTTTTTGTGTCCAATTTCAATGGCATTCATCTCAGTTATACAGATTAGTGTTGTCAAAAAGTACAGGTACTTCAGTACCAAGACAAATCTAAAAGAAAAAAAAAGATGTAACAATACCAGTGTTTCTGCAGTACCGGTAGTACCGAGCACCGACTCAATCCGGTACCAGTGCACAGTATGACACACGAAAACGACACTGGAAATGACACACGACAGCTTTAAAATGCTCATTTTTAGCACAAGCTCTGTTACTCCTTACACTGAAGTGGATGATTAATCAAATTTAAACCGTGAAATGTCCTAGTATGTTTTATTATACCGCTAAAGGCTGCAATTTTAGTGTGGAGGTTATGCGTACTTTGAATGAATGTACAAATCCTACCGCTCATACACTGGAAACACCACAGACATTGAGAATCAATCATGACACGTTGTATCAGATGACAGAGCAGAGCACTAATTTACTGTGAACCACGCAGCACATGTAAACTATATATTTATATAATTAAGTCACAGCATTTGCGCTTTAATTTCAACTCAGAGTTGACCAAAGTGCTTCACAGTAATACAATTGAAAACATAACATTAAAAAAATTACCACACACAGCAACACCAGTAATCTCCAAAACTGTGTCCTACATTTCATTTATCAGACTCAAAAGACAGTGTAAAGAGATGAGATTTCAGACATGACTTAAAAGTCTCTGTATCGCAAACTATTTATCCGGAAATTGAAGCTTCAGGAAAAAAGTACACGTCATAATAAAAGTATGTTTCAAAATACAAACTATAGCCCTGAAATGGAAGAAAATGCGACATAAATATATTACAACTGTATAGCAAAATGTAATATTCAGTGTAATGATGACAATAATAATAATAATTATTATTATTATGATATAGCAATATACCACAATCAAGACTGCTGTTGAATAAAAGTTTTGCAACCAATGCAATGACATGTTGAAAAGTTCTATTTTCACAAAAGTTGAAGAATTAATTGCTTAGACACCATTTTGATGATGGAATTTAATTAAACTCTAAAACATGAAGATCTGAAAAATAATAATAATAATAATAATAATAATAATAATAATAAAACTGATTTATAATAATAAAAATTTAAACATGATTTGTTAAAGAATAAACCTGATTTCAGTATGGGTGCTACCTAAAAACACTTAAGCAATGTATGCTTAAATTGAGAAATATTGAAGAAAACTTGTATTTCTTTTAATTCATTATTTACATTGAAATGACATTTTTTAAATTGGCAAAACAGGAGTGTTCAACAGCACATTGTCATAGTAGCACATTTACTATATGCTGTTGTACCAAAAGTGGCATTGAGAACTGTGAAATTTCACTGGTATCAGTACCAACTACTGAAATGTTGGTGCTATGACAGCACTAATATAGTTATAGCGTCCCCTAGTATCTGTAATTGATTTATTTTGGCATGTGACCTCAGACATTTCTATTGTTCATGTGTCTTACATTTTGTTAATTTGAATATTACACTCACAAGATAAAGGGCAATTAGTCATTATGGGCCACACCCCAAAAAATGCTTTGACTTATATCTTCTGAATGACTTATTAAATAAATAATTGTCAGGAACATCTCTAGATAATACATACAAAATGTTTTGCAAATCAGACAAATGACCTAGGACGAGTTTAAAAAAATCTGTTTCAAACAAATCAAAGAGGTAGAAACGTTTTCTTGTGAAAATGGAAATCCACATGACAATATGATTTGGGGACATTGAAGGAATCAGAGGATTAAAAAAAAAAATATGCTTTATTCAAACCCTTACTGTTCTGGAATTATTAGCAAAAAAGGTAAATTACCTTATTATAGCTGCATAAAATTGGGTAAACATCTTCTTGTAGACACGACCATTTCATGACCATTGGCCATTTGCAATTTAAAATGTGATTGCCTGCTGGTGGACATTTTTGTTCATTTTAAGGATATGGAAGCACTTGAACCAAAGAAGGTGCATGTGAAGTTCCAACTTCCTTGATAAACCATTTGCAAAGTGATTATGTTTTTTAGTTACAGCTCCACTTATTTGCAGAATTTGATCAAATTTGGCATGCATCATCAAAATGCATAGCTGTCAAAGTTTACCAAGTTTCCATAACTTTGTACTTTGCGTTTAGAAGATATAATAATAACAATAAGAAGAAGAAAATCAGAAGAAATATAATAGGGTTCCAGCACCTTCGTTACTTGGACCACTAATAATAAGATTACAGTTACAAACATCATTGACATCAGTGGTGCCATATTTAATTTGAGAGCTACATCATAGTGGATGATTTACAAGGAACAGAAGTCATATGGACTACTTTATGATACATTTATGATGCTCTTTTTTGTCATTTTGTAGTTGACAGACCCAGTTCCCTTTTACTTTTATTAAATGGAAAAGAGTGGTGAGGGTATGCTTCAAAATATCACCTTTTGTGATTCATAGAAGAGAGTTTATCATACAAGATTGGAACAACATGATGATTTCACAAATTGTCATCTTGGATGAACTATTTATTTAACTTAGGCTAGCTAAATAAAACTATTGGCTAATAACTCTGAAAAGTGTTAATTTTCAAACCTGATTAAGACACTTTCTGAAACTACCATTTCATTGGTGGAAAGCTTTGATGAACAATTAGCTGCTAAACTCCGTCCACAAGACCACAGGTCTTGTTAAATCACGTGCACATGAAAGCTGTAAAATAATAATGACCGCTTCACTCAACATCAAACAAGTTTCCTCCCCTTCACTTTGACATCCCCTGACAGCCTTTTGACTGCAGTTTTAGTCAAGTATTCTGGTCTTCTTAAATAAATATGGATCGAAAGCTTATATGCTTTCTATAACAGCCCCTACCCCCACCATCTTACCCCTAAAACACAGTTTTATTAAGGTAGAATTACACCCCCCATCTCATATCCACTTTCCACTACCATTAGTGACTGCCTGCCACTAACAAAATTAGATCATTTTTGATGACTGTACATGTGAATGCTAAATCTGGGGGGATTTATAGACCGGTGAGCCTTCATAATTGAACAAAAATCAGATTAGTAGATTATCTACACTGTATTCTTGTGATGTGCGAATAATGTTACAGAAACATTATGTAAAGAAGCAGGTTGCAGACATGGGTATTATGAAAATAAGCTTTAGACACCCGCCCTTGGCCTCTCTGGAAGGCAAGTGCTTTGTTAACCTACACAAGCATTTGCCTTTTTATTTCCAATGATTAGCAATTCATCGGTTTCGAGAAAGGAATCATCCGACAGTGGATCGCTCTTTCAAATAAGCATGCGTTGACATAAACAGCACAGTGGTTAACCATCTGTTTTAAAGATAAACCAATGATCAAAGGGCATAACCAAACGTGTAAAGGCTCTGCCCTACTGTCTCGCTACCCTTTTTCCTTCTATTTTTTTTTGAAGGGGAGTTTAAAGAATGCAGAGCGGTTTCCAGGGGATACGAATGAAAAGCTCTCGGAAATGCGGGGAGAAATTGAGCTGAAGGGGCATGTTCTGAGAGAAATTCCCCCATAGTGTTTGGAGCCATGCTAGGATCACTGGGGTTCTTCTGATCACAAAAAGGAAGGAAGAGGCAGAGGAATTACCTGTCAATAGGTTCTAGGAGACCTGTTTAATGAATTTTGCTTATTAAAAAAAAAAAAAAGAGAAAGACAGAGAGAGACAGGGTGGCAGCGAACAACAAAAGCCTGACGCCTCCAGCTGACCTCTAACCTTAAAAAGCCCTCTTTATGACTCTGGCATTACACTGTGAAAACTGCTAGTATGTTTAATTAGAAAAGAATGTAAAACATCCTACAGTGTAAATTTAACAAACTCTGACACATTGAGGGAATTTGGGGGGATTCTTTTTTGTTTGTTTTAATTTAGTCCCCACCACTTTTTGAAATAGCTTTCATCAGGTATGTGTCTAATGCAAATAAACATATACAGTTATCGAGGAGGACTTTCCATTTTGTTCATGAGTGTTAAAATGAGCGGTGATCTGGCACTGGAATTTGAACATGCACATTTTTAGAGACTAGTTAAACTGAACTTCAAGAATGTCAAGATGATTGCATACTGTTTCATTTGTTTATTTGTTGTGCTGCGACTTGATTGTTTTGAGCACAGGTGTCACAAAGATTTAACGTGATGAACAAGTTCATGCTGCAAAGAGATGTCTGTTACATTGTTTAGCATTATACCAGATTGTTCTGCACCAAGCAAAGTTTCAGTGCTTCATAAATGCTCTTATGATCCTTCTACTAAAATACCACTCTTCTTTTCTCCTCTAAAGGCTAGGTAAAAATGAGAAGAGAATGGATTATTTTCTCATTTCTGTGTGTTCTGGGTAACTTCAGTCATCATTGAGCATTTAGTACGTTTTATTAGGAGTGCTGGCTAAGACAAGCATCACAATTATTATTGCTCATACTAAACTTTGTTTGTGCTACATAATTATACCTACATTTTTGCAGCTTGTTGAGGAGAGGAGTGCTGTTAATTTTATAAGTGATCAGATTGTTTGCCAGGCAGACAATACAACATTGAAGAAGGGACCTGAGCCATATCTAGGTACCAGAATATCATAGAGGATTGGCAACGCCCTAGCTAACACCCAGAACGCCCTGGAAAACCCCTATGAACTCTAATGAACCTAGCAATTGCATAGCAACCACTCAGAACACCTTAACTCCCTAGCATAGTGGTGGTGAGCAAGGTTGGACTGGCAATCTTGCATACCAGGCTCTTTCCCAGTGGGCGAACGCACTTTGGAGCTGATCGGGGCGGACTTGCCAGCGGGATAACCGAGCGAGCCGGTGGGTCGGCCGCGAAACGTGCCGAATAGGTAGCGATAAGACAAAATGAGCTGCCACGTTATGCAGAACGGGGCACAAAACGCCACCTACTGAATATTACAGCTGAAGTGTGTCATATCTGGGCTACTACTGTCTCCAAACAGTAGTGCAAAATTTGTGAATTCAATCATGTTTCCTTAACACTTCCCTTATCATCCATTGGTCAGACAAAACGTCTAGGTTTCAGATGTAACCTCCGTTCCCTGATGGAGGGAATGAGACGTTGTGTCGAAGAAGCGACACTAGGGGTCGCTCTTGAGCGGTGAATATGCCTCTGATCTATGAAAAAAGGCCAATGGGAATTAGGCAGACAGTATTTGCATACCCCGCCCCGGACATACCGGCCACTACAGTGGCTCGGCTCAGCGATGTGGCTGGGAGGACACAACGTCTCGTTCCCTCCATCCGGGAATGGAGGTTACATCCGTAACCTAGATGCTAACTGCATTTCATTGGCTCTGTACTTGTATTTTGCACAATGACAATAAAGTTGAATCTAATCTATTCTAATCTAATCTAGACGTTCCCCATCTGTCGCTCACTTCGACGTTGTCGAAGAAGCGACACTAGGGGTCCAATTCAAATCACGCCATGCGATGAGCTGTGTACGTGTACTACACAACAGCGGGCAGGTTTCTTTCGTGCAAAGGCGACCAGTTGTGTCAGACTGCACGTACGGGCCGAGCTTAGCCAGACCTCTTTTCTCTCTATGTTTCCCGCATAGAGCCAAGCGGCTGGGGCCCTTACATGCATCGTGGGAAGGGGGTCTTACCCAGTTTGAAAAAGACCCTGCAGAGACCACACCTGCCCAGGAACGGGGAGGTAAGTGGCGAAATACATCACATGGGCCACTTAGGTCACATGTGGAAAAAATGGCACGGTGGTAGATCCAGCCTCAAGGAGGGGGGAGTTGCTACAGCACGGCGACCGGAGTGCAGCTGGAATTGCCTAAGGGAGACGCGGGTCCACTCGCAAGGGGACCGTACTGCAGAAAATACACACAGGAGGAGTCCACGCAGGAGTCCCGACCTGTGGAGCACCTATTCCAGTATAGGTAGATTTGAGTACCCATAGTGGATTGGGTCAGCGAATTCCTCTGCCGAATTGCGGACCCATAGTGCTAGGGAGGAGTCGTCCAGGGATCCGAATATATGGAATCTCCTGGGAGAGAAAGCGCACAGTTTTACCTCAACCGTGGGAAAGGGCGCTAGGTACAAGCGATCCACCCGGTCAATCCGTCAGCGTGTTACCTGAGAAAACACGGGACGAGACTGACTCTACCCTGAGGTTGTAGAATCTCGCAATGGTAATAGGTGTTGCCCAACCCGCTGCTCTGCATATGTCTGCCAGGGAGATGCCTCTGGCCAGTGCCCATGAGGACACAACACTCCTTGTTGTGTGTGCTCGGACCTGAAAGGGGCTTTGTGACGAGCAGAGAGTGGTGCTCTCCATGCAGTCGTCATCTCCAGGAACCAATCATCCAGCTGCGACGGCACGGGCAAGCATGTCGGACATCTGGGTGTCAGCCTCAGCCTGGGCGTGCTGGCCCGAAGGCGGCAGCCCAGACGAGTCATCCACGTCAGATGCCGGACCGGTCTCCGATGCAGCGGCGAGCTCATCCAGCTCGGGGGCTCAAGAGGATAGGCAGGCTGGCTGTGAGGCGAGCCGCTGTTGCCTCGAGCCCGGACAGAAGTCAGCAAGCGTGCTGGGGGCGGGCGGTTCGCGGGGACGTACCCTGCGAAACCGCGCCTGCTGCCATCCCCGGATCGCCTCCATCGCCACCCGCGTAGTCCTCAATCCCGTCGGATGAAGGAGTGATGCAGGGGGCGGCTGGAGTAGCGTTCCTGCGGTTGAAGGAAAGCCACGACCGCAACGTTGCCATGGTCATGTTCTCGCAGTGAGAACATGAACCATCCACAAATGCTGCCCTGGTGTGATCGCAGCCCAGACACACGAGACAGTGCCTGTGGCCATCTGAAGCGGTGAGCACTCTACTGCATCCAGGAACTACACAGGGGCGGAAGGGCATCTTTATAAATACGCGTCCTGAAAAGGACGTTCAACGCCGCTGTGTATTGCTCTTTTAAGAGGAAAATAATCTTTTAGAGAAAATCACTCTTTTATAAACTCTTTTAAGTTTGCGCTGTCGAAGCACCCAGGGGCAAACAGCATTGCCGTGCAGAGAAGGAGAAAGCTGTTGATGTGCGTTGATCCAACAGCAGATCGACGAGAGGTAAGAGGAACTGGTGTGTGACTCGCAGCTCGCTGAATACACGACCATCGGCTCTGAAGAAAATTTCTGAATGAAACAGACAAATTTCTCCACCTTTGTACCCATATGTCCGGGGGCGGGACATGCAAATTCTGTCCGCCAACTTCTCATTAGCCTTTTTTCATAGATCAGAGGTATATTCGGCACTCAAGTGAGACCCCTAGTGTCGTTTCTTCGACACAAGGTCGAAGTGAGCGACAGACGGGGAATTACCATTATAAAATTTCAGAACTTCTTAAACTACTTCAAAAATGTCTCATCAAAAAAATCCTCCACTGCAGCAATGACAGATTTGCAGATCCTTGACATTCTAGCTGTCAGTTTGTCCAGGTACTCAGACGACATTTCACCCCACACTTCCTGTAACACTTGTCATAGATGTGTCTGTCTTGTCGGGCACTTCTCACGCACCTTACAGTCTAGCTGTTCCCACAAAAGATCAATAGTATTAAGTGCCATAACACTCTTTTCCTGTTATCTGTTGTCCAATGTCTGTGTTTCTCTGACCACTCTAACCTTTTCTTTTAGTTTTTCATTGATTTATTTTTAAAAAAATGGCCTTTTCTTTGCAATTCTTCCCATAAGGCCTGCACACCTGAGTCTTCTCTTTACTGTTGTACACAAAACTGGTGTTTAGCAGTTAGAATTCAATGAAGCTGTCAGCTGAGGACTTGTGAGGCGTCTATTTCTCAAACTAGAGACTCTGATGTACTTATCCTCTTGCTTAGTTGTACATCTTGTCTTCCACATCTCTTTCTGTCCTTGTTAGAGACAGTTGTACTTTGTTTTTGAAGACTGTAGTGTACACCTTTGTATGAAATCTTCAGTTTTTTGGCAATTTCAAGTATTGTTTAGCCTTCATTCCTCAAAACAAAGTCAAAGTTAAGCTTCATTTAATGAACCAAATATCTTGCAACTGTGTTTGATACAATGGCAAGTAATTTTCTGGTAAATGGATCAAATATAGAGAGATGCTCCATTTACAAGAAGCCTTTGCATTGCATGCAACTACTCAAGGATAAGATGTTGGAGTGATGGCTGCTGGAAATAATAATAATGTCTCGATAATGTCGAGATTTGTTCAAAAATAACTTTTTTCAAATAGTGATGGTGCTGTTTTTTACATCAGTAATGTCCTGACTATACTTTGTGATCAGTTGAATGCCACTTTGGTGTATTAAAGTTCAATGTCCCTTCCGAAACAGCAAAATCTGTACATTATTCCAAACTTTTGGCCAACAGTGTGTGTGTGTGTGTGTATATATATATATATATATATATATATATATATATATATATATATATATATATATAAAACAAGAAATGAGTCTCAATAATGTTTTGTGAATATCAACATTATACCACAAATACTGTCAATTTAACTTAACTTGAAATTGAACCTGGAATATATTTCTTTAAAATTTTAAAAACTTAACATTTCAGCTTTAAAATCTAACCAATTCAATTGGAACATGCATCAAATTTAGAGAGATGCTCCATTTCCAAGTAGTCCTTACAGTGAGTGTAACTACTCAACTAGACCTTATGTACACCTTTATATCACATAAACACCACTGACATCCTGGAAGAGTAAAAAATGAGCCTTTAATGGGCTTTTCCCACCGCCCCTGTTTTAATGCAACACATAGCAATGGCTTGAGCACATTTGGCCATCCATTTTTCACCTCTCGTTTTCTTTCGAGATCTGATGAAATGGTGGTGCCATTATTTGAGCAGCGAATTTGGTGAACTATTCAAACGTGATTCCCTCATGAGGCTATGATTGCGTGAGATTGTTTAGTAGAGAATTCTCTTCCCTGATGCTCAGGGAACATTCTGCATGTTAAGTGCACTGATGAAGGCCGGATCATTTGCATCCGTGTGAAGGACCCTTCCTTCTGCAAGTGAACTCAAATTACTGAATATAACCTAAATAAAAATACAAGATGTTTCTCATCATTAGGTCAGATGGTGCGAAAATTAGAGCACTGGAAAAAATGTCAGAAACTGGAAATAATTGGCAGCTTGTGACACCCTCATTATTGCTATGCTGATAATTCTATGCCCGCTGCCCTCATTAAAACTGACAAGTCACACAGCGAGTATAAATTGGAATGCTGCAACAACAGTGTAAACATTAGGATCAGTGACTGCTTTAACTCTCAGTGACAAGGAAAGCCTGGCCAGCGACTCCTTTCCAGTCAGTAGGGAAACTTCAGCCTCACTGCGTACCAGCAATCTCAACTGACAGCTCTCTCAAATCGAAGAAAGAAGAGCCGGTAGTCCGGCGAGAGGCTCTGGGGGCCAGGAGGGGTCCATACTATCCTTTTGGCCCTGCTCTGAAGAAAGGAGGGGGATGCGACAGCCTTGAGTGGGGAAAAAAAAACCTAATATTTATGCCATATGTTGTTTTCTCAATCTGCTTCTTAACAAATATTAATGTAGACAGTGGAAAACAAGCCAGAAACAGCCTGGGAACATCACAGTTTTCTAAGCACCACCAGCCCTGCCTGGCAAAGAAAAAGAGACATTTCGGGTTTATTGAAGTGATAAAAGTCCAAGAAAAAGGGACTTAAATTAATCATCTTTTGAGGTAACATGGTCTGGAAAGCATTGAGGATTGTAAATTCAAATGCCTACCGAAAAAAACAAATCCACTTACTATTAAAGGCCTCCCAAAAAAACCTGTCATAACACTTGAAAAATCCAGAAGTGGCAAGTGAAATATATCAATGTTGGCTCAAGTCGTTACGTGCTACATCCCGGTGACAAACTGAGTGTTTCTTTTTTGTGTTTGTTTTCCAAGAGATGATAAACCAGGGCCTTATCTCCTCTCTCCCCGTCACTCACAGTAAATCCTGATGGATCGGAGTCAGCGTGGTGCCAGGGTTGGCGTGCTGGGCACGTGGACCGAGGTGATGGATGGCTGGGGGAGTGCCAGTGGACAGCAATCTCTCTGCCCATATGGGCCGGTGGTGATGGCAGGAGGCGACAGGGCAATGGCACTTCGAGCGCCAGCCATGCTTTGGCCGGCCACCAGGCCCTGTCATCACCCTCGCTTGCTGAGCCGAGTAAACCTCCACACCTGCTAGAGAATGAGAACAACCAACTGCCAGTGTCCACTAACAAGGGTAGTGTGTGCTATTCTAAAGATATGAAATATTCCAATAAAGAGACAAGTGGGATGGAGGGATAGATAGATGTCGACGCTGCTTCTCGTGTCTGGTAATGTGAAATAAAAATAGAATGGCGGCTTGTCTCTGTTGTGCTTGGAGATTTATGATTCCAGGCTCAACTTCGGCACAGATGATTCATTAGTTCATTTTACATCTGTGTTCACAGAAAAGCACATGCATGCACACTGTAAAACAGAGACAAGAGAGGATGGGGAAATCTTGGTGCATATATCTTAATATAGGGTTTAATGATAAGTGTTGGGTGTAATCAGATTACAAAGTAATTTGTTACTGTAATTGAAGTTCTTTATAGTCAAAACGTTGTTAAAACATTACAGTTTAAATGTGTAAAATCACATTAAAGTTAATGACTTTCAATTAAGTTAATTACTTTTAAGGACATTACTTGGGTTACACATTTCTAAAAGAACATGATTTATGAACATTTTAAAACATTAATTATGTTCATATGTATGTCTGTTTATGGTTCTGTGCTGCAGAGCCCCTAATGAGTCATTTTAAGGGTGTATATCTTGAGTGCAACAATAAAAATTTAGGAAATATAGACATTATTTTGAAGCCATACAGCGGAAAAACAAAAAACCTTTCTGTGAAAAGTGTTTTAGAAAGTAAAGTAAAAGTGAAGTAATTAGTAACGTGATTAGTTTTTTTCCAAGATGTACTGAGAAGTATAATCAAATAATTTTTTTGGGAAGAAATTAGTCATTTTTAGTAGATTACTTTTTTGAGTAAGTTACCCAATACTGTTACTGATACAGATGCCACAGTCCTGAAGTCATCCCTAAGATTTGAATATGGGAGCACATTTTTACTTGATTCAAAACAAAGACCAAATCTTTTATTAAACAAATAATGCTAGACTTTTAAATAGTGGATATTAACGTAAGAGTCATCATGAAATGGCATTTGCAATACTGATGACTTTTAACCTTGTGAGACCCCGCATCCACATGTGTGGATGTTGTATTTTGGTTTTGCTCTACACAACAAATAATTTAAATGAATTAAAACCAACTGAATACGGTTTAAAAGACTCTAGACTGTCATTTAAAGGGTTAACATCTGCCGCACCGAGTCTTGTGACACAACAACTTGGTTGTCAAGAGTAGAGTCTCTAGTTTCGTTGGATATCCCGCTTTAAATAATCTGATGATTTCACGCGTGTCAGCGTCCTGATAAACATGATGTCACATCTGTGGACACTGGCACTGCAATTGCTAAGTGAACAAAACTTTCAACTCGAACACATCTGTGGGTCATTTAGCTTCATTTTTAGCTACATTTTGTTTTGTTTTATTTTATTATCTCTGTGTAATTATATTCAATAACATTAGTTAATGCATTCCTATATACAAGTATTTACAATGCATTTTCACATTGAGAATAAATGGGTTCTTCCAAAAGCTGAAAAATGTTGCTTTCAGAGGCTTTATATGGATTTCGGATGAAATTAAGGTGCATTTCAACTCAGTGGAGACAGACAGCACACTGGAGGTTAAGTCATTCACTAAATAGGGAGCAAGGGAGCATCCTATAGCTTTCTCTACAGTTAAGTGCATTCAATCCTAAAATCTGACCAAACGTTCAGTTTCAGGCTGCAGATGATGTTTGGACCACTCAACATGTTTGATGAAATGGGACAATGATAATCAGTACATAGATTCAGAATTTCTATAGCTTAGTGTTATTAATTTTTTGGTTTTGTTGTTTATTTATAAGGTGCTACTAGTTACAAATCAGAAAGGGAAACAGATAATCCATACAGAGAGCAAAAATTGCTGTAATATATTGGCAATTAACAGTGTTGGGTGTAATCTGATTACAAAGTAATTAGTTACTGTAATCAAATTCCTGTTGAATTCAAATAGTTGTTCAATGCATTACATTTAAAATTCTTGTAATCAGATTACAGTTACTGACTTGCAATTAAGTTAATTACTTTTAAGTACATTACTTGGATTGCACATAGTTCTAAAATAATATTTATACAGAATACATTTAGAGGATAAATTATGTCCATATTCATGCTAAGTCAATTAGTATTTCTATGACGCTCAAGGGTGTGCACTCCCTAATGAGTTATTATAATGGAGTAAATGGCTTGCGTGTGACAATGAATGAGAAAATATTATTTTTAATTCAAAGAGCAGAAAAACAAAATCTATTCTGCTAAAAGTGTTTTACAATGAACTTTACTGTAAATCAATTAGTGATATGATTACTTCTTCGATGACGTAATCAGTAAAGTAATCCAATACATTTTAGAGAAGTAATTAGTCCTTTGCAGTGGACCAAATCTTTTGAGAAATTTACCAAACAATGGTATACCAATTATCAATCTCCTCTCTACTATCAAACATATTTGAGTCCTTTAGGGACATTTTGCATTATTTTTTTGCTCTCCATGTCATAGTTTTTAATTATGTTTTGGGCAGAGCTCAAGATCTCATTAAATTGGCATGTTTCATTTTGACTGCTTGAGAGATAGCCTTGTGTCAGTTCCCTTGTGATGGTTATAATACATCTTATGCTTTATAATCCTCTGATTTTAAATTCATTTCCCAAAACACAGATTCCACTGCCAGGCTGGATTTTTCTTGTTTCAGCCACAATAAAGACAAGAGGAGGCATACGATGCTTATAAAGGAAAATGATACATCATGATTCCCAGGAAAACTACTGTAGCATTTTTTGCTGTGTATTGTCTTCCCCAGGGGCTGAGCTCAGCTGGAGTAAGGTGTGCTGTATTCCCTAATTATATGCAGAGTGTCTGTCAACAACTAAGTACTGTAAATGAAAGGATAAACAAAATATTAAGTGTGTGGAACATATTATGCAGTAAACCACAAAGGGATTTAAGTGCAAAAGGGGAAAATAAGGGAAAAAGCAATTAAAAAAATGAAAGCAGATCGAACAACATCTGTCTGCTCTTATTAGAGCGTTTAGCAGCTCTGTACTTGAGGGACTGCCGGAGATTAAAGGGTTCGACTCATCAGGCCAAATTGAGTGTTCACCCTGAAATGACTGAGCACATTCAACAGCAAATTAGTTCACCTGGTATCGGCAGTGAGCATTGATTCACTCTGGCTGACTGGACTGGCGTAACAATGCATTTCCTCAGTCTTGAATTAGACCAACCAGTCGAAGTGCTAATCATGATACCTTGCGTGAGCAGAGAAGCAAGATTAGGATGTAAGTTGCTGCAGCTTGATAATTAAGACACAAACAGTGTATTGTAATGTAACTAAACTTGAACAAATTATTTTTTTAAACATCATGAATTATTTGCTAGGTACTATATACATACATACTGTAAATATTTATTACATACAAAGGTGTGATTTTTTCCCGATATTAAAATATGTTCAGCTCTCACAGTTTAATATAAAATGTCAACTATAAGTAAGCTATTCATGATTTAATTTTCCCAAAAAGTGTATAGACTGTGGCTCTGTGAGACAAGCAAAACATTTGTCTGTTTGAACTTCATATATCAGCCTGACACAGTAAAAGTTTGAATAGAGTTTGCATCGTTATTTTCATAATTCTATTTGGTACAACAATAGAGCGCAAATAAAAGGTTTTGAAAGTAAAGAAAAAAATAGAGCAATAGATGACAGTAAGTGTAAATAGCAATCAAATGCATCTTCTTTGTACTGAGTGCAAATAGTGTTAGATGCTATTTGCATCCCAAATTCAATACTAACATCAGTTTCCCGGTGGGCCGACGCACTTTTGGGCCAATCAGGGGCGGAATGTCCATTGGGAGAACCGAGTGGGCCAGTGGTTAGGCCGCAAAACATGCTGTATGGGCCGCGATAAGCAACAATGTGCCACCCCCATTCAACAACATTTGTATCCCCCCCATGCTCAACAATTGGGCCCGTTGCCATGTAAAATCCAGGGCCGATTTCTCTTCCCAGTCCAGCCCTGCCTACACCAACCCATATCCCTAAACCTAGCCCTAACCTTCCCTTATGAAAATGAACCATGGTTTCACTACAGTACCAATGTATCACCAATGAATTTTGTGATACAATCATAGTAATCACACAACTAAACATAGTTACTACATTAACACCATATTACTGTAGTAATCCCATGGTTAATTGCATTAAAACTATGACTTCAAACCTTTCTCTCGACTCTCCGGATATCACAGTGGCAAAATCAATGTGAGGAAATCCTTTATATATTATTTATTATTATAAGCAATATTAAAATAAATATTAAGAGTGGAAACAGGAAACAGGATGGGAAAAGGTGGGACAAAGGGAGACTCAAACCTGGGTCGTCCACATGAAAAAAAAATCTTCCCCTTTTCTCCCAGTTTGGCATGCCCAATTCCCAATGTGCTTTAAAATCCTTAACGTGTAGTGATTCGCCTCAATCTGGGTGGCGGAGGACAAATCCTCTGTCTTTAAATTAGATGTCAAGTCCTTGGATAAAGACAGCATCTTCACAGCTGGAAGGCACAGATTGCACTGAACTGTTATGTCATTTTATTTTCTCTTTAGTGTTGAAATTTCCATGAAAGTAATGTATTTTTTCCAGCGGGCATCATCGTGATAAGCAGCTTGGCCTCATTTACCTCAAGAGGTGATGAGCGACAGGTGTTATTTGCACATGCGACAGGAAGTGCCACTCCTGACTCAAGTAAGTCACGACTCGTAAGAGAGAACCAGAACTCTCATCAAGCTCTGTTTATATTGTTTAATGTCAGCAGATTCCACAATTTTAATCCTTATAGTATTACATTTTTTAGTAAATCTACTTGTAATCTGATTAGTTTTTTTACATAACTGTAATGGATTACAGTTACCAGTTTTTGTATCCTGATTATGTAACACTGTTACAAGTATTCCGTTACTCCCCAAGCCTGAAGATGTTTTATTGCTTCAAATCAAAGTTTGTAATCTTGTGACTCATCTCGGAGCTGGTTGGTTTGGTTTATGCTACTTTTATGGAGACTTTTATTAAATGTCTGGAACCAAGATGGCTGAAAAAGTGGGCGGGCATTGTTGGTGCAGAAATTACACAGTTAGATTTAAATATCTTTTGACTGTTTTTTGATCCCAGAGAGAAATTATGGCACAAATATTGCTCTTTCATTCCTCAGGAGACTTAACAGAGTTCAAGTAAGTATAACTTTTGTCTTGGATGTTCCTCCTAAAATTCTGTAAGAGAAATAAAAATAGACACAATGAAACAATTGGTGACATACATAGAGAAAGAGTACAGAGCTATAGAATGAATGTGAATAGCATAGTTCAAATATTGTAGTCTTGGAAACAATGACGAGAAATGTTTGAGTTACTTTGAGATCTTGATTATTTTGAGCAGTTTGAGAAATTGTTGAGAAATTAAGTTCTAAAGAGGGGTCGTCTCTTAGCAGAGATATCTCCATTTGATGTCCATTTAGTCAAATTTCTGTGATATTAAATACATATACTCTAATTCTTTTTCCTATAGGATATGTTAAACTGTACGGTAAGATAGTTTGAAGGCAGTCAAGGAACATGCTACTCAAAATGTCTCAGTCTCAGATAGCTGATGAAATATTTCCAGTGCTTTGCAATATTCAAACTGTAGTGCAACCTGCTGTTTTTGGATTTGAAATGGTCCTATCTTGACAGCAATATCAATGAAACACAGTGCACTTTATAATCCCATAAACATAATTCTATCTGCACATACGGCACACAGAAGACAAGAGAGGAGAGATCCTGGTATGAATAACAGGCCTTTGTATTCTCTGCATTAATGAAATTCATTAGTAACAGTTAGCTAGCGCTAATCTACTGAAATTGAAATATGAGGACAGTATTGTGGGCAAAACGTAAGTAAAATGACAACTTCATTAGCATAACTACAACCGTGCATCATAAAAAGTCTTATTAAAAATTGCTCCCTAAATTGCCATATTAGTTTCTTTATGAGGTAATTTCTACATACGGTAATAGAATCTCTCCTTTACCCTCCAGTGCATATTAAACTCACTCATCTTCTTATACAAACTTATTTTAATCCACTCAGAATGTAATGAACAAATATGGCTAGTTCAACCATTTGCCAAATTACAGAGTATGAGACAACTTTATTTTAACAGCCAATATCCTACAAGCAAACAAAACACAAAATCTACAATATAAATACATAATTATAAAAATGCAGTATAATGCAGTGTCATTACTTTGTCTTATTATATTGAATTATATATATATATATATATATATATATATATATATATATATATATATATATATATATATAATAAACTTTTTATAGCTTTCTGTTATCACAGTATTACAATTAAACAGATAGTTTACCTTAATAATGAAAATTATGTTCTTGTTGTTCCCCCATGCTGTTTATCATCTCCTTTTGTTAAAGTCACATGGGTTTGGGATGCAATGTTAAGATTCAAATGTATTCATAGTAAAGTGTGGTTCTAGACTACACAAAAATAGCTCTTTGGCTGAACTTGATTGAATCGTGCACTCTGGTTCAATGTGTTTGAAATGAGTGTCAGGTCTTAATTTAAAATGACTTAAAATGTAATCTCAACACAAACACTGTGTGTACAAATCTAACTGAATTTGTAAACCAAACAAAATTAGATGTGTCAATGTAACTCAAATAAATCTCTTTTATTTCTTTATGTACTAATAACTAAAAACTAATGTTAGCATGCTAAATACATGCTGGTTGTTTAGTAACTATGATATGGTTAGCACAGCATTTGCTCAACGAAGCAAGCTATCAATATCATGTGTGACATCTTCCTGTCCTCATTGTTATGCTGCCTTCGGATTTATCATAAATATGAGTTTCCCACTCGGAAGTTGTACATGAATGATCCCTCACATCATTAATTATGACTGGGAAACTCTGAGATAATTTTGTGGTGGAGAGTTCTGTAGTAAATGACAAGTTTTATAAATTTTTCTATATACAGCTCATTGTTAGTGCTTACCGTTTTGTTCATATTTATTTATGTATATCAGCAACCAAAAGAAATAGCTTGTATTTGACTCAAATTCTGAGGTCAGCAAGCTGAGTAGTATTTTTTATGGTGTCAAAATAAAAGTTCCTAAAGAAATATATATGAATAAACAATTTTTCCAACAACAAAGCACTTGAATGTGACATATTTGTAATTATCACTTCAGCAGTGGGAAGTAGGATAATTCTTAGCTCAAGTTCCTTTCACACCATAATGTTTATCCCCAAAAGTCCAACATAACATAATTTCCTCTAAATCTCAACATAACAAAATATTAAACACTAAAAGTGTCCCTCTTTATATGGATCTTGCACAAATACACATAAAATGACACTTTGAACATTTATTCTCCCTATTGTGTCTTGTGTAAGCATGCTGGGAAATGGAAATCCCCCGCCCAGTTTCATCAATGCTGCATTAACACCCTAAAATTTATTTATGTAGACCCAACTCAAATCAAACTTCCATTTTACAAATTGAAATGGATAGAACACAATGAAATCAAGTTGTGACCAGATGTTCTAGGATTGTGTTGTTGTAGTTCGTTTAAATTAAGTAAATAGAACAAGCAGAAAAAATCTGTGCACAATCCACTAAAATTAACAAAAAGCTGTTTTTTTAAAGAAGCATTTCAGATGTTACGTTTTCTTTTCTCAAATTGAAAAGTTTCAAACAAAACATGTTTTCTCAGGGATATTGTTTTAATTGGTAATCACTTTAAACAGTAGGTCTGTGTCCTCAGTATCACTTTCATCCTGTTAGGCCTAGTTAGGCAAACTATTATACTACTCTTACTATTCCTGCCATAGACATATATGGAAGAAGTAGTAAGAGTAATATGGGTAGTATGCCATTCCGAACTCAGTTCCGAGTTTAAATGTTTTTGTGTAATATCCCTTTAACAAAAGCTATTACCTCAATGACATCATCATCCAGGAAGTGAAGACATCTTGGAGGGGAAATAACAGTAATCGATTTTATGAATTCTGCAATGTTTTGTTGCTGGCTCATCACTCTCCAAAACATTCATTTGATTAATAAAGTAATAGAAATTGGTTATGAAATTATATCACAATTTTTAAAGATGGTTAACTCAAAGTTGACTCCATCATGTAATCTTACTCTAAATTAATCACTGGGCAAGGTTTAACTTTAGCTCTTTTAACTTTATCTTGTACCCAATATAAATATCACAGAGAATTATCATAGGGGCTAAGTTTAATAGCTTAGTTGATTTCAAGTTAGCATGATTTTTGAACTATTCACTATACAGCAGTTTTTATTTATTTTCTTGTCTCTTGTCTTAAACAGCTAAACTGTGGCTGGACAAGGTCATGACCTTCAGATTAATAATTAAAGCTGAACTTTAATAGACTTTGGTAAGAGTGAATTGAGAGCATAGGGATTGTGACATCAATCTCTGCTGGATTTGGTTTCAGGGTGGTTTGAAAGTCAGGAAGAAGGAAAGGGTAGACACAAAGGGCATGTTCGGAAATGCCAATAAATGAATGATAAATGATTTTACCCTGATTGGAAATATTGTGATATTTCACTACTGTCAGTGGAATAAAGGCATCAGCAATCTTGTGCTAGTTACTGGCTTTTTCATAATTGAGACTTTAGCTGCTTGCTGTGCCCACAGCTCATCATTAATCAAATTGGCTAAAGCTACAACACAGTGGCAGCCCCAGACAGCATTAGATGAAGAAAGTGTTTTTCAGGTAGTTGGGCAGGTCATTTATCCACTACTGAAGTACTTAATTGTTTTTCACCAGTATTATTATCTATTTCTCTTTTTTTCCCTTCTTAGCTTGATCATAGTTAACACACCTTTCATCCAGTTCCATTAGGCAAAATAAAGTTGACTTAATTATTTATGTTTCCATGACTGAACTTGTGCTAGTGAAAGGCCTGGCTATTTAGATTGCTTTGATAAGTGTACATGCCATTTTATTTCATGGAAGCCCAGAGGACCTTTTTTTGTTGTTGTTGCTCTCTCATCACTCGTGACACAGAATTGAGTTTTCATGTTTTTAGGTATCAACTTTTGCCTCATGTTTCCAGAAATATACATGGACAAAAATTAGACAACTTTTTACAAACAGGAAGCGTATAGAGCTGTAAAGTGAATATGAACAGCATAGCTCTAATTTCATTTTGGAAGAATTGGATGAAAAATGTTTGCGTTAATTTAGAAATATCTTCTGAATCTTTGGGGGGAAATTCAACATAGTCTCATGAAAACTCATAATAATATGTACAGGATGGTGACATCGTAACATATGTTATGACATTTATTCCCATGGATACCAACCAATCAACTGAATTTACATCAATATAATTCAAGCATAGAATTTTAGCTAGCCTTCTTTCCGATACTTAATTTTAAGAGAGAAAACATCTGTGAAAATTTGGTTACTCATTCCATTTTTATTTATGCAATATCAATGACTGATGTATGTCAGTAACCTGTGATATGCTTCCCTCGTGAAGGAGTTCAAGTACCTCGGGGTCTTGTTCACGAGTGAGGGGACAATGGAGCGGGAGGTTGGCCGGAGAATCTGGGCAGCGGGGGCGGTATTGCACTTGCTCTATTGCATCGTTGTCACGAAAAGAGAGCTGAGCCGGAAGGCAAAGCTTTCGATCTACCGGTCAATTTTCGTTCCTACCCTCACCTATGGTCATGAAGGCTGGGTCATGACCGAAAGAACTAGGTTGTGAGTACAAGTGGCCAAAATGGGTTTCCTCAGAAGGGTGGCGGGCTTCTACCTTAGAGATAGGGTGAGGAGCTCATTCATCCATGAGGAGCTCGGAGTAGCACTGCTGCTCCTTTGTGTTGAAAGGAGCCAGTTGAGGTGGTTTGGGCACGTCCAGCTGGGAGGAGGCCTCGGGGAAGACCCAGGACTAGGTGGAGAGATTATATCTCCACACTGGCCTGGGAATGCCTCGGGGTTCCCCAGTCAGAGCTGGTTAATGTGGCTCGGGATAGGGAAATTTGGGGCCCTCTGCTGGAGCTGCTGCCCCCACGACCCGACTTCGGATAAGCGGTTGAAGATGGATGGATGGACGCATCCCTCGTCTTGTTATAAATCTCTAAAAAACTCATTCACAAGGTAAAATCATATTGTGTGTAGTTGCAGTGCTTTAAATATGGCAAAGGGTCAATATAATTCACAAATCACTCTCCCAACTTTTTTGGAATTGGGGATGTACCTCTGCCATGAAACATTTGTTAGGTATCATTGCTGGTGCTCTGTACCACTGTTTGATTTATCAAATGTCATGTAGCTTAATAAAATGCAACCTCTTGAGGTCACATTTTCAATCTTAAAAGTCTAATTATACTGTCTAAGTGTTAAGGTTTTATGAAACTGCATAAGATCTTAAAGGTTCATAATGTAACCTAAATTGTTGACCATCAAAAATGTATGGGCGGATTAGCTTGAATGGCAATTCCCATTATCGGAGTTAAGGATGTTCATTAATTATCTCATATAATTGGATGGAGGCAGGCATAGAGCAGCTTGTCTGTAGTGGTCATTGCCAGTAGAGGACTGGCCTTGTGTTGCAGTGTTCCATTAGAAAGCAGCATGTCCCCGAAAAGCCTGTATTACACTGCGCTTTATTGATTAATGACTATAATTTATTATAGAGAGGAGGGCTGAGCATTCAGTTAAATGTACAATTAATCAATGCTCTGTCAGGTTATGTGCTGAGGTAAAGGTATAGTGGCCACTATGGGAAAAAGGGAAGTCAAAAACGTGTGGTTATGCGGCCGGCACTACTGCTCGATGACTTCACGGTGACTTAAGACTCTTTCATTGTGTTAATATTACCTGTCCCATGTGACAAATGCTCCCCTCAGAAATTGAATATAACTGCTGTTGATGGACTGGCCTCCATGTCGGCGGTCTATCACTCAGTCAAACACACTAGAATAATGTAGCACCCTACAAAACCATCTATTAATCTCCAAACGGAGGGAAAAGTGCCAGAAGGTTCAGATACATCATTGTTAAATCAACAGTATTATATTAAGCAGGGCAAGGATGTGAGCTTTAAGAAACCCAGGGCAATAGGAGGATAAATTTCAACTTTCGAAATCCATTCAAAGCCATTATTTCCCAGGGAACCGTGACATATATGACATGTTAAACCCAGCTTTAGAAAAGCCATAATTGATCATAAATTTTAGTGGCATGGCAGTTTCCATTAAGGATGTCAGCTGACTTTCTGAAGAATCAAGAATAGAATGATAAAGATACAACATTGAAAGAGATATTTAATATGCTACAGACCAGCTACTTCATAGTTTACAAGCTGCAAGCTAGACCCTTGTCACTCAAACATGCTTGCCTGAAAACAATTAGTTCTGTTGTGGGGTGAGAGGTCTTTGCAAGACATCCAAAGGGACATTCCCAGTGGGGCCTTCAGAGCAATGACATGAGGGCTGAGGGAACAGCACAGAAATCTCAAGGGAGTTTCAAATTCTCACCAAACACCCTCCCTTGCAAGCTACTGGAGAACTTGAACTCACTCAATAGGTCAGAGAAAGGATGGTAGAGGCATTCGATAGCTTTTCCAACAATGATTACCTTTTCTGTCTTTATTTTCATCATGGACAATGTATGTTTATAGCAATACACTTTCATAACAATACATCATTATAGCGAATGAGATGTGACTGCCTTCATGGAGAGGAACATTTTCAGCGATTAAAATCTTCAGTTTCTATCTCTTTCTTACAAGGAGCTTTCGGATGGTTTCTGAAGTCTTTAAATGCAGCATGAGTTGTTTGGAGTACATTTATTGTGCTTTTTTCTTTTTTGGAATTAACTATTGTGACTACTTTTATCTGCTTGTTTCATAGATATGTAGATAGGAAGAAAACGGTTGACATATGTGTTATTTAATAATTGCTGAGGTAATATACTAAGTGTGATTGCTTCTCTCTACGTGCTTTGTGGAAAAACATATGCTGATAGGAAAACTTGACTGTGTCAGCAACAGTAAGGGCTTATAGGTCTCTTTCTGCAAAGAATTAATGTACAGTCTCTTTAATGTTATGTATGGTGTAAAGCTTATATATAAAATGAAATATAATATTCCACATTTGATGTTTTCTTGAGTTTTTTGTCTGCTGAAATTCCTTGGAAAGATGTTTGTTTTTTTTTTTTCAATGTTTTGATTAGAATACTGGGTAGGGCTCTCTGGGACATTCCTCAGCTGGTTAAGGTCATATCTAGATTGGAGGGTTACTATGTGAACATAGGCAACTATGAATCTGAGTGGACATCCATGACCGCTCCTGTTCAACCTGTATGTGCTCCCACTAGGCCAAATGATGAAGAATTTTTTTTTTATTGCATAGCTATGCAGACCACACCTAGATTTACCTAGCCCTATCACCAAATGACTACAGCCCCATAGACTATCTATGCCAGTGCATTGATGAAAACAACAGATAGATGTGTCAACTTCTTTCAGTTAAACAACGACAAGACCGAGGTCATTGTATTTGGCAACAAAGTCGAAATCCCCAAGGTGAACAAGTGAACACTCCAGGAGACCTCTGAGCTGGGTGGGGGTTTTGGAGTTGTGCTGGATGGAAGAGGCAGGCTAAATACATACAAATTGTGCCGTTGTGATTTAATGTAGGAGATTCAATTTTCAATATTCGAGATATTAAATTTAATTCTTCCGTCCAACTGTTGTTAAATATACAGCTCTATTTTGTTTTTGTTTTTAGCCGGAGCACAAGCTGAGTCTTCTCCTCCCATCTACCAGTGATGCTTGATTCAACTTCCCACATCTACTACCTGCGCAGATATCAACAGCGCATCTGGGTTGTAGGTTGCCAGTTTGAGGTCACAAATGGGTTGAAATTTGTATGATGTGTCGATTGTGTGAGTAGGATGCATTTCATACAAGATCTGGCAACTGGACAACCTTGGAATAATATATTTATGTGATTATATCAATATATAACTTCGATATAACGAGTTTTGGACCATACAAATTATGGTTTCCGAGATAAATAACAAATTGAGAGGGGGGCGGGAGATGGGTGTGAAATACGGGAGACTCCCAAGAAAAATGGGAGTGTTGACAGGTATGCTTGACTCCAAGAGTCTAAAGACAAAAGATCAAGTAAGGAATCTTGGTGTAATTTTGGAGTCACAACTTAGTTTCAGTAGTCTCATCAAATCAATAACTAAACCATCCTACTACCATCTATAATATATAGCAAGAATGATATGTTTTGTATGCAGTCAAGACTTAGAGAAACTTGTTCATGCATTTTTCACCAGTAGGGTGGACTACTGCAATGCACTCCTCACCGACCTTCCCAAAAACACCATTAGACAGCTGCAGCTCATTCAAAATGCTGCTGCCAGGATTCTCACCCAAACCAAAAAATCTGAACGTATTTATCCAGTCCTGATATCTTTACACTGGCTTCCGGTCACATTTATAAATGTAGTTTTGTTGCAAACACTTGTTGCTGCATAAACCAGATACATGCAACAAGTTTCATCATCATTCTTCATTAAGAGTACAAAGAATGCATACAAACTAAACTGCACACTCAAAATCCTTAAGTAAAGCTGATTTTTTATCAATAACAATTTACTTCCACCATGATTCCTAAACTTAGTCGGGTTTCCCACTTGTAATTACGACTTGGGGGTTGTGTTCATGTAACCTTAACTTGTAAATATGATCATAACAACATGACTTGAAAGCGCCATATTTAACTAAAAAAGTAAGATCCGGTGGAAATCCACACATTATGCTGTTTCCCAGCACTAAAAACCAGTGGCTGACATTTATGTAATTATAATTCTGTCATAATTTACTTACCTTACCATATCCCAATACATTAACCACTAGGCCACTCAATTGACTCATCTCAAAAGTGCCAAAGAGACATTCTAAGCTGAGAGTACAAAACAATCACTGAAAAAATCTTGTTAGACCGATGAGGTTTTCAATTCTAGCAGGAATTATGCAATCTATTACAGTTTACGCAGTAGTATGTATGACATGAAGAATTCATTTTAAAACTATCCTTTGCTGGAGTCAAACTCGCAAATATTTTAACCATTTAAAAGATACACACAAAAGAAAAGTTTATTTTTGAACTGGTGATGGTGCTATAGAGTTTGCTATGGGGACCTGTCATGCTCACCCCTATTAGTGTGCCAAGTTCCATCATTTTCCTAGGTAATGTTCTATAGGCTGCCATAGACTCCCATTGGGGAGGAAGAATAATTACTGTATATTACTAACGGGTACAATAGGTGCCAGAGCACCTTCAGAGCTTGGCTCTTAATAAAGAATTAATACATATTTTTTTTTACATTTCTAAAGATGTAAATGTGTAAAAACATTTACATTTAAGATGCTGTTAAAAGTCTATATGTATGTTTAAAATGCAGTAGCATCTATCCAAACATACAGAAATGTACATTTAAGTGTTATGTCGGAATACCTACGAATAATAATAATAAGATCAGGCTGGCCTGTTACAGTGTAATGCAGGTTTCACTAAGGTTATGGCGACACCAACTACATGGGTAGTTACGAGCAGCTTGTAAGTTACGAGCAGCTCGTAAGTGTGTGCTCTTACCTCATTTCACTTGAAAAGAGGACGTCCACATGTCCACGTTTGACTTTTGGGAACAGCAGCCAAATAAATAATTTACGAACATTTGGGTGTAAGAAACCTAAACTTACAGTGTAAGTAAAAACAAAAAACAAGTAGATATATTTGATTTAACCACTTTATGTGCATTACAAAACACACCAGTTATTTCTTCGTGGTTCATACCTTTCCCCTATTTTAATAATCAAACAGCTTCTGTGTTTTTGGACTTTGAGGTGGTAGAGTTTACAGCCGAACAGCAAATACACAGTTCTGAGATCATCAGGGGCATCTTCAATTGTCCGCTAGAGTCTGGCAGGACTGGTGGATACCTTGTTAGATTGAGGTGCTCAATCAAGGCATCTGTAGAGTGCCAAGTCTTTGCAGAGAGAAAGAGTGGTGATTACAAGGCTATGGAAGAGCAGGGCTGGGGAAACGGACTAGCTCTCCGCAGGTGGCCCTCTGACATTCAAGCCTGCATTTTCTGAATCAGTCTTGAGTGATTAGGGCAGCGACAGGCAAAGGACAGATCAAACAATTATTTCCTCTCTTCCACCAGTTTTTTTTTTCCTGGCCTCATGAAAGCGGCAGGTCATTTTCTACTCTCGCTCAGTGTCTTTCTCCGCAAATGACTCCTTCTTTTCTTCAAAAGTCGAAATACATTTTGGTGGTTTAGCACAGCCATTTTGATTGTGTTGTTGCCAAATATTATAATAATGTCAAGTCTATGATGTTTAATTGAAAATACCCATTTGAATAAAAAAAATTGCCTCGCAATTAGTTGTACAGACTTCAAAATATCTATTTCGTTCAGAAGAGGTGTGCTATTACTTTTCCAAGTGATCGGACTTACAAGATTGCAACTCTATTGAGTTACAAATCAACAAAACTGACCTCCCTACCGTAATTCTATCCAATAGTGTCATGAAAGCAAATGTCACCTCAAAACAAATTGTTGATGCAACCACGTATTTTTGGCTCACAGAATTTGTATCAAATGTTGATTGTAATTTGATTGCACTTGGAAATTCAGTTGGTTATGTAATACAAATGTTAAAATATTTTGCCTTACAAGTCATGCACAATTGTATGTCAAGAAAGAGTATACTATAAACATACTAATACAACCTTATCTAAGCTGGGAAACAAGGCATTTTGGATAACATGTTGGGTTGACTTTAGTAGGATTATGCATCACATATACACTCTGGATGACATGGAGAGGGTCACAAAGTGGACATTGCTACATGTTGCAAAAATCCTTTCACAGCCCATAATACAGTCAATGTAGAATCCAGCACAAGAGGGCAGCACTCAAATCCACAGTCATACTAAAGCTCTTCAGCCAGGATCTCCACCTGAAACAACAACCATAAAAGCAGCAGTCAGTCTGCAGGCCTCCCTCTCCCTCTCTGTGGCTTCATGTTGAACTGAGGAGGCATATATCCAGAGCCTCCACACAGTGCAGCCTACCACTGATTCACATCACAGAACATAGCTCAGGCTTGCCTGGCCAGTGACAAGGTTGTCCAGCTCTACAGCAGGGACTCCCCTTTGATGTGGTCTTAAGAAGTTTCCATTTCTTCCAGGGATACTGGCAAGGCACAACATTTTAGGGGGAGCCTTGTAAATGTCTCAAAGACACCTTATTGTGGCTAAAATTATCTGTTAGAAATGTGATACAATGATGGCTTGATTCTGTAAAATAACCCACTGCATTGTTTAAACTCAACAGGAAATGACAAATGCCTGGTCATACTGCGCACAATTCATCAGTTCATGTTATTCCGATATACATTTTTTTTGTTATATATTTGCTAACACTCTCTTTAGGGATTGTTTTATATCCCTTACTGAAAGGTTGTCTACAAACCTCTAGTTTGTTTGCCTTGTTTCGTACATTTTGAATGTGATCCGACCCAATGAGAGAATCAGATTCAAATTTGTTAATAAGTCGCATGTTTGCAAACTGTCCCCTAATCGGTCAGAATGTTTTTGTGTTGACAAAAACGGTCGCTATGAACATCCGGAGTTGCTCATAGCAACATTCACACATTTTAAGATGGTTGGACAACATTGCCCTGCAAAGGCAAAATGCAGCGACTACATGTTTTTTTCAAATTGCGTTATAAGTGAAATCAGGTCTCTTCAGGCCGCTGCATACTTCCTACAAGAAAAGGTGTTTTTGCTTTGTTTCGGTGGATCGTAACAGATCGCATTGTCGAACTTTTAGGAAAACTTCTCACTGACTGCTAAACACCTTCTTACTCCCATTAGTCCATGTCATTGGTAGGTGTGACCTGGAGCTCCACCTAATTTGAAGCCTGCAGCTTATTTGTGTTCAGTCAGTTCAAGATCAGTCAACATGAACACTACAGCATGTAGAGTTATTAGCGAGCTGGAGCAAAGCTACCTACACCTGTATGATTGTTCGCTTACAGACATTTTCCAAGACCATTGTCATGTGATTTTTGTTTTGATAAATTAGTCTACAAAAGGAATCAAATCTACTGAAATTCTCTCAAGTTCCCATTTACTCATGTGTTATCTGCAGCGAAAGCCATTAAAACATCTGCACTTAGTAAGGTATGTCTATCATCATTCATTTGTTCGTTTGATGCCCATTAACACTCTTTTATACACCCATCTTTGCAGTAGTATCAGTGTCATCATAAATTACAATAACAGAGTGTAAATGGCACATACAACGGCAGCGTACAGTATGTTATGTATGCACATTAGTGTCATGAATTCAGAATGTAAACAAGACAAATTACACATTACCTACTGCATACTGTATATATATTGTTAAATCATCGTAATGTAGTTAAAACAGCTTCTTTTAATGATCTATTGTGAATTCTACTCATAAAATGAGACATGAAGTCATTGATAACACATTTCAATGTCACATTGTTGATATTTATATTATAGTCTCCTCATATTTAAATGTACCTCTAAACTCCTTCCCCCACATTGTGATCAAAGTCTGGATGTTTGCAAACAGTATACTTTACTGTTGCTCAGCTGTTTCAAACTTATTTTTACCTCTGAACGAAGAACAAAGAAGAACTTCTCTGTAAGTGTGTTAGACTACGATCTGTCCTTTAACAGACAGGTTTGGAAGCCATTGTTTTCTCAGCTGGTGTAGTTACTGCACTTCGGCTTTGTAGGGAAGAACAGTTCCGCTGGCTTATCAAAATTTAAGATAAAAGCATGAAAATCTGAGAATCCTGTTTCACACCGAAACATTACTGAAGGAAAGTGAGTTGTTAACACCATGTCATGATGTCTTGAACAATAACCTAAATGGTTATTCTAAGAATAAAGTTAAGAGAAGCTGCTTGAATCTCCCCTCTGAGGAATTTTCGTATATCTAATAACATTTTGCTACAGAAAGTTTTAAAAAAGCAACATTAGTGGTGTAGTTTTAATATAATGTACACCATTACAGAACAATTAAAGGTTTATTTAGGGCTGTGAACCAGAGCTGCATGCTAATGATACCTGGAACAACAAGCGTACATCAGGGGGCACTAATCCTTGGATCAGTTTATATGTAGATTCAGCAAATCCACAAAAAGGTACATCTTTACAAACTAGAAAATAATGGAATATAGGAAGGACTGTTTTGTTGGTATGATGTTCTTTTTATTTTCCTGTTCAATGGCTATCGGCTCGTGAATGCACGAATGACTTGCATGCGCTGCATGAGTCTGTTGGGTATACTGCAGTCTCGTCACATTTTAACTTTTTGTTTAGCCTCCCATTCAGATCATATAAACATGCTGTGTGATCATGAGAAAGGATTACATCAAGATGTTGATTGGGATGCAGGTGCAGTACTTATAGAAATAAAATAGTCTACTCCTCTCTCGCCATTGCTGGAGTGCCAGTGATTACCCCTTCACGCGCCAATGCTGGCACGTGTGTCATAGGTTGCCGAACCCTGCTGTAGTGGGTAGAGGGTGGTTGCCAAGTCATCGCTATGTGGTTGCATAAGTGTCCTGAGGGTTTTTTAGTACATTGCTATATGGTTGCTAAGGTATACGCAGGTATTCTGCGTATCTTACCAAAGTGGTGTAGGCAAAGTAACTTTCAAGGCAAGTAAGTCCACTTTTCTTTGGATACAATAAGAATAAAAGTACAGGTGTTATCTACTAGAATGGGGAAAGACTGAAATCTCCAAAAATAATTGCTCAAGATCAGCAATAAAATCTGACAACAATGGTATCATAAATTGTGCTTCTTTAGCTCAGATCAAGGAAAAAAACTGTACTTTTCAGGCTGGTCCAGCTAACGTGCATGCACATTATCAGGTTTATTGACAGGTTAAATGACCGACGTCTTTATCTAAAAGGTTTTTACCTTTTACCTGTAAGGATGGGATTTCCTTTTCCTCATCCACCATATTGGGCTTTCCAATTTCTCCCATTAAGTTGTCCATCTCAGCTCATGTCTCTGGTGTAGATTGCCAAACAGTGACACTGATGGTTCTGAGGAGGTACAGCAAACAAGAAAAATATTGTTGACTTGGATTGTAAAGATATAATCATATATCCTCGAACATATGATGTTCCACAAAATAAAGCCATTTGAATTTCAGATGGCATAAGGGTAAATTATGAGATAATTATCATTTTTGGGTAAACTAATTTTTAGAATGGACTACATGTAAAAGGAATAATGTTGGGGGATTCATAAAACAAGACACAAAGGATAAACATTAAAAAGGAAAAGGTTAGTGTCTTTTTTCCCCCACATAACACAATCATATAGTATTATTTTTTTGTGTGTTCTAAAGTCCAGCTTCAAATCCAGCCTGGTGCTTCAAAGGCAAAGGATTAGAGTCTTTATCCCATAATTAATATGGTGGAGGGGCGAGTGACAGCACCTGAGGACGAGCCAGAGCAGCCAGCTTCCTGCTGGGGCCATCGAGAGCCCCGCTTACACACAGAACATTGCAGCCCAAACCCATCAGCAGCCACACAATAACCCACGTCTCCTTCTGTCTCTATTGATGGAGCCTTTTCTCCCTTTTTATTTAACAGACGCTGAAATACACGCATCTGATTTTGAAGCCCAAATGAAAGCAAGCCTCCTTTTCACTGTCCTGGTCGCCCTTGAAATGTATCCTGGGAAATTCTTGACATGTTTTTTGGCCTTTAACCCCACCGGGTCATTTTCATTTCCCACCAACTGTTAAGCAAAATAGGCAGGTCCTCACTGTCTGTCTCTCTCTCTCTCTCTCTCTCTCTCTCTCTCTGTCTGTCTCTCACTCTCAACCTCTCTCTCTTTCTTTCTCTCTGCCGCCCACTCTCTCTTATCTGGCATAGAGCTGAATATTGGTATTATTCAACACTCAAATATGAATTTGAAGGATTGATGCATAACATGTCCATTTTTTTTTTACATCAAAATGTATGAACATAAAAGGAAAAGCGTGTATTAAAAGTTAATATTTTAGCTTTCCCCATTGTTAATCACCTTTTTGCTTCGACTAGTTCATTTGAAATGGTCCTGCGGTGTGACAAATACATTTCAAAAGTACAAATATCCCATGTAGTGTCTCAATAAATGAGGTCATAAAACTGCATGCATAATAATTATAAAATAATTAGCAAAAAGCTTTTTAAAATAGTTTTAGATAGAGTATAGCATGTCACACTGCAGGACCTGTAAAATTATCAAAAGTATTTCATGTCATATACATCATAACAAGCCATTTACATATTTATTTAATTTGATTAATACAAATAATAATAATAATAATAATAAAAACATATCTTTTGTGACTTATTCACTGTGATGTTGATAATAATAATAATTATTGGAAAGAGATTTATGTAATTTTATTTGGCACATAATTTATGGGGAAAATTGGAAGAAGAAATATTTTGGAATAGCAGTCTGAGAGAAGAGATGACTCGAAGGCTGTGTTGATTTGAAATTGCCAGCAGTTGTTTTTGGAGAATTCCCTTCTTGCTTTGAAGTCTGCACCCCACTGAGTGCCCTAACTTTGACTCAGAGGGGCATGAACGGGGCTATATTTATATATTGTGGGAGAGGGACATTCCCCAGAATTATTTGTCCAAAAGTATTTGTAAATATATAGGTGTATATTATGTCTATATGCATTACAGTTTCTATAAATCTAATCTTCAGAACACAAAATATTGTGAGATTATGTAAAACTATTTTTGAGGGAACTCAACATGTTTTAAGAGGAAACACAAAACCAAATGCAAGGGAATGCACACGTTCTGCAAGGTAGCACAAAACGTATAATGATGGACTGAAAAACGTATTGCAAGGACACACAAAACTTTTTCTGAGGGAACTCAAATATCATTGTGAGACAACACAAAATGTATTGCAAGAGAATACAAAATTTACTAGGAGAGAAAAAAATATATATTGTGAGGAAACTCAAATCGTATTGCGAGTGAAATACTAAACTATTGCGGAGGGAACACAAAACCAAATGCTAGGAAATACACACCTTTTTCAACGGAGCACAAAACTTATGAGGGAATTCAAAACATTGAAAGGAACAAAACTTTCTGTGAGACAACACAAAATATATTGGCAGAGAACAAAATATATTGCGAGGGAACACAAACTATTACAAGAGATCGCAAAACTAATTGCGTGGGAAATGCCAAATCTAGTGTGAGCGAAACGTAAAACGTATTATGTGGGAAACAAAAAATTATTGCAAGGGAACGCAAACTATTAGGAAGGAACGCAAAATATATTGTTAGGGAACTCAAAAGGGAAGGAAGGAAATGTAAGGAAATGCTAAATTAATTGCGAGGGAAACACAAAATGTAATGCGAGGGAATGCAAACTATCATGTGGGAATGAAAAACTTTTAGCAAGGAAATCTTATTGTAAACAACGCAAAATATATTGCGAGACAATGCAAAATGTTTCGCAAGGAAATGCAAACTATTGTGAGGGATCACAAAACAAACTGTGAGGGAAAAGAATATTGCAAGGTGAAACATAAAACGTATTGCATGGGAAAGCAATGTATTGGTAGGGAATGCAAAAATGTTTGCAAGGGAACTTAACTCTTATTGCAAGACAACACAAAACGTATTGCGAGACAACACAAAAGTATTGTGAGACAAAACAAAACGTATTGCGAGACAACACAAAAGTATTGCGAGACAACACGAAATGTATTGCGAGACAACACGAAATGTATTGCGAGACAACACGAAAGTATTGCGAGACAACACGAAAGTATTGAGAGACAACACGAAATGTATTGCGAGACAACACGAAAGTATTGCGAGACAACACGAAAGTATTGAGAGACAACACGAAATGTATTGCGAGACAACACGAAAGTATTGCGAGACAACACGAAAGTATTGCGAGACAACACTAAAGTATTGAGAGACAACACGAAATGTATTGCGAGACAACACAAAAGTATTGCGAGACAACACGAAAGTATTGAGAGACAACACGAAATGTATTGCGAGACAACACGAAAGTATTGCGAGACAACACGAAATGTATTGCAAGACAACACGAATGTATTGAGAGACAACAGGAAAGGATTGCGAGACAACACAAAATGTATTGCGAGACAACACGAAAGTATTGCGGGACAACACACAATGTATTGCGAGTAAATGCGAACCATTGTGAGAGAAAGCAAAACCAATTGCGAGGGAACGCAAAGCATATTGCAATGGAAACTCAAAATATATTGCGAGGGAATGCAAAATAATTTCAGACACATATTCCCTCCCTGTCATCTTAGGGACATGTATTTGCTTAAAATATTAAGATTTTATGTCAGAAATGTATTCTTCAATATTTTGCAAGGGAAAACAAGATGTTTAGAATGTGATTCTTTTCAGTGGTGACAATTATTTTCTTTTTTTACATTCTTTTATTCCCAGAGTGCAAGTATGCTGTATTTTTATGCCCTTCCATAACTTTCTCATTGACACCCCCTTAAGAAATGCATGTCTGTTTGCTGCAGGCCCCCTGCGGTGGCTCTTTTGGCAGTCTCAGAGAGGTCAGTCAAAGAACAGAGTGGAGAGACCGATTCTGACGGTTCTCAGCCCATGCACATCCACCCTTACATCTGCTCACTTCCACAGACACACACACACACACACACACACACACACACACATACACACACACACACTGGCTGCAGCTATATCACTGCATGCTGCTTGCCTTAAGGAGTCAGGCCTCAAAAGTATTCAAGACAAAAGAGGAGAAATGAGAATGAGAGGCAAAAAGAATCACTCCAGCTGCACAACGTTTGTTTCTTTATCCACGCAAAACCCGCTACAGTCTTAATGGCCATCTGTGCAAAGGAATAATGCTGCCTTTGAAGTCAGTTTACAGTATCGCACTGTGGAATCACTAAGGACACTACTAAACCCTTACAAAAATGTCTAAAGGAATTACAAAATGCACCACGGGGACCACTAATAAATTGCAAACATTTTAAATCAAACCGACGGGCCCAATGGAGAACGTTGACGCTCATGAAAGACACTGTGACAATTTTCAAGTCGCTGATCTGGCGGCAAGACAAGATCATACAAATGCACGCAGGAAGGTCAAACTTTAGAGGAGGTACAGAGGAAAGCAAGCAGGATAGGGGACTTGTTATGGCTCTAATCTCCAAGCTCTGAGAGTGAGATTCAACCTGCTCTTCTCCCAGAGGGCATTGATCAATCAAGACCTGACTCTCTCAAACTGTTTGCGCTGGGTTCTCTATATATCACCAGGCCTGCTACACCACCAGGTCCAAATATGTAACCGTGGAAGAAGAAAAGAAATCACTTTCAATTAGGCAACATGAAATAGGTTCATTCTGCTTGATTTGTAGTGCATGCATAATTAGGTAAACAGCGTCTTTAATGAAACGAAGGGTAGGGTTGTAGGTTTATTTTCCAAGCTTTGGCGAGATGCGAGAACACAGATTTGAACGGTCATGTTCTGAGGAAATGGGAGGACAATGAAAGAGTGACAGAGCCTCTTATGTTGCTTTCTCTGCAATCTGAATGAGTCAAAGGAGAAGTACGGCTCTAACGGAAAATACATTCATTTTTAGATTTAAACTACTTACAAAGAGCTATAAAGATGTGTATCTCTCCTGCGCTCTTTCTCTGCTATTGCTGAATTACCTCCTTCTAATGTCATATATCATTATTTAATACAAAACTTTATGACATGGTGTTGACAGATGGAAAATATCATGTAACGAACATTTTAACATTATACATAATAGTTTGAATGCAAAATACAGAATATAATTCACAAATTAAAAACAAATTTGTCAAGGTCTGATGTAGATTTATTTTAGTGGCACACTGTAAAGCATTTCAATGGAAAGGAGGAGGCGAGAACTGGCTTGATGACATAAATGATATTTTAATGATTAACTTAAACCAAAAACAAACACACACACACACATGACGGACATGTCCGTAAACGATCTCTCTCTCCCGCACCATCTTCCGCAGTCGGCCTTTATCCCTCTCGGAGGCTTGATTAGTCTAATAAGGGACCGGGTGTGCATAATCACGACCCAGCCCCGCCCTCCACCCTGCCACATTCCTCACTCGTTCTCTCAGGCTGGGGAGCCCCCGGCATGACGTACCCCCTTTCCCTGGGGAGGGGCGTACCTTTCGCCCCGTCTGCCGGCAGGTCATCCCCGTCTACCTGGATGAGGGAGGGGACAAGGGGAGGGAAACAGAAATAATAAAAATGGGGGGGACTGAAATGGGAAATCTGGTCTCATAGAATCACGTAAAATTATTCTTACACGACTTGTACATATTGCAGCAGTTTCCTGGTGACATGAACACTAAAAGGCGATAAAACAACAAAAACTTTTATTCACTTTCACTTAAATCACAAGTAGTGACAGATTAACAGTTAATACTGTATACTCTTACTTTCCGCCCTGTTCCTCACACAGTCCTATCTTATGACATCAAAACATTGTTGCTATTGCGCATTGCATGGAAGGCTTACTCGAGCATGATCAAATTGCTTAACTGCACTTGCAATGTGCATGACTTACAATCATGAGAATTTTTGTTTTTCATCTCGCATTTGCTTTTATGACACTATTGGTTAGGTTTAGGTTTAGGGTAAGGATGTAGGTATTGTTGATTTAAAACACAATAGAGTATTAACCTTAGAAACCCAATCTGTTAGGGAGGAAATGTATCTTACTTTTAGCGTGACGAAGTGAACATTTTACCTCTGAACTGCCCTAATACATTGCAAAAGGGTTGCCACAGTCATGAGTGTTTATGAGATCAGGCTGGAAATGGGTGTCCTGAGAAATCAGCTCTGACTGTATTTGTGTAGTCAGGAAAGTGTCTCACACATTTTTTTGGCAATTAGAATCTAGCTAATCAGAAACAATCTGCCTCTGAATCATTTAGCATGTTGAGTTAAAGTGGTTGAAGACAAAAGGAGCAAAATGGCTGAAATCGCAAACAGCACCTTTATAAATACAGTCTGCAATGCGTCATACTCTGGGGGAGGCATGGTTCAGCATGGGGGAAAGTGAAGTCCTGTTACAATAGTTACTCATGCATACCTATGATGGATACAAGGAAAAATATCTTATATATTTGTCTATTTTAAAAACAAAAAACATGACGTTAAACTTTTATATAGTTTTTTGCACTTCAGACAGAGCCAAAAATCCTGGCATGTCAGCCAACAAAAATAGAAGCCAAAAGAATACTACAGTGGCTGCAGTCTACCAAATGATGAATGTGTGGTTTAGAGTGATTGAGAAATATCAGACCAGATTCAAGACTAAATTGATCATCATTTCATCACAGCAGCGGTTCCAGCAGAAACATACTGATGACCTTTACAAAAAACGAAGAGTTCATGGCAAACTTGCCGCAAATTCGCCACTGATCATTTTCAGCAGCAAATTAGCTGCAAATTTGCAGTAGTTCTATGGCTAGTTTAGATTTTTTGTAAGTGGAGTTAACACCAGAGAACAAGACGAGATACCTGAATAACTTGACTTGAGTGGAGTGCTGCTTATATTGGTTTTCATCCTGTAATGAATCAAACAGTTTCTCGAGGGATACATTTCTTGGTAAGTTTGGATTGGCAAAGTGTTTGATAAATATATTTTTTGGTAAAGATGCTGTAATATGTTTAGGTACACCATGCTAGGTACAAATTTACCGTATACTTACATTTACATGTATTAATTTGGCAGACACTTTTATCCAGAGCGACTTACAAAAGAGGAAAACATAAGCGAATCATCTTAAGGAGACAGTGGTACGAAAAGTGCCATATTACAAAGTTTTACTAGCATCAGAATAGCATTCAAAACACAAACAAGTGCAATTTATTTATTTTTTATTAGTGACTAGTTAAGTGCTCTTGGAAAAGATGCATTTTAAGTCGTTTTTTGAAGACAGAGAGTGAGTCTGCTTCACGGATGGAGTTGGGGAGGTCATTCCACCAACACGGTATAATGAAGCTGAATGTTCGAGAAAGTGTTTTGGTGCCTCTTTGTGTTGGTACAACAAGGCGATGTTCCTTAGTGGACCGCAAGCTTCTAGTGGGCGTGTAGCTCTGCAGAAATTATTTTAGATATGTTGGAGCAGACCCAGTGACTGTTCTGTATGCCAGCATCAGAGCCTTGAATTTAATACGTGCATCAACCGGCAGCCAGTGGAGAGAAACAATGAGTGGTGTAACATGCGCTCTCTTTGGTTTATTAAAGACCAGACGTGCTGCTGCATTCTGGATCATTTGCAGAGGTCTAATTGCACATTCAGGGAGGCCTGCAATGAGAGAGTTACAGTAGTCCAGTCTAGTTATGACAAGTGATTGAACAAGCAGTTGTGTCACATGTCCCAGTGATGTTCTGTGTGTATAGAAAAGAGAAGTGGGCCGAGCACTGGACACTGTATACTGTATATAAATTTGTGCACTAATCTCCATTCCCTTACAAAAATCTACAGTTAATCTAGAGCCGCAAACTTGCTCCAAATTCGCCACTGATCATTTTCACATGCAAATGAGCTTTGTGTCAAACTTGCGGCAAATTGTACATTGTTGCCAAAGGTTTGCTGCAGGTTCACCACTACCATTGAAGCTGCAAACTTCTGGCAAACATTTGTGGCAAATCACTAGCCCATGCATTTGAATATAATGAGTGGCACATTTTTCAGCAGATTTGTGGAAAGTTTGCAGCTAGTTTGCCAGAACTCTAGATTTTTTGCCAAACTTAACTGCCAAACAAACTATAGTAGAAATGATAAGGAACACTGCTTATGTTTGAAGGCCTACTTTTAATTGTTTTTATATTGCATATTGACGCATATTATTTTCATGTTTAATGAAGTATATTTCCTAAGCTGAGGTGTCCTGCGGGTGCTAAGAAAATTCTGAATGGCTCAATAGAATGGCGCTAGAATGCTCTTCTTTTGGTTTCTATTTTTGTCTGTTGGCGGACATTAAAAAATCAGTTCCGGGGATTTTGCCTTTGAAGTGCAAAAAACTACATAACAGGTTTTCGCCATGTTGTTTAAACAGCCAAATAAATTAAATATTTTTCTCATAGTTATAAATGAGTAACTTCACTTTTGACGTGGTCTTCTTGCTGACTGTATCTATAGAAAGATCTCTGCAGATTCTCATAATCTGCAAAACACTTTTCTGTTGAAATATACTAAAAACTATTTAAAATGACTTAGCCCAGCCTACATGCCTTGTTTTTGGTCACTATGCACAAACCTTGGTATGACTAAAGACTCATTCATACATAGTATGTGACTTTAGCACGTTTTCTTTCTAGCATTGTCAAGACATTTTTCACTTTTCTCTTCAACCAATTATTCATAATTTTTTTAGATGGTTGACAAAACAGGAAGTCCCATTGAAGGAATGAGTCTTACCACGGTTTGTTGACAGTTATCAGTCATTCCTTCTGCTTTAACAGACAAGGCTTGCGATCCAGCTAGTGTGGTTAGCGCGCAAATGGGGGAAATAATTTTTGTGCAAAGGGATTTCACACAGCTAACTTCCACTTCATAGCTGTAGGTGCTATATCAAGAGTGTATATATGTAAATATGGAGAGCACCTAGCAAAGGTGTTATCAGTTCACAATCTCACCCTTACTGATGGCAACTCATTAAGCTGGTTTCCCTTGAAACAAGACTTGCATCAAGTGACTACGTTAGAGCCCCTGTGCGGCAGCTCCCGGTGCTAATGAATGCCATGAATATTAATAAAATAGCCAGTGACATGGAGAAGAAAATCCTCCCATTGATCAGCAAGAGTGGCGATGAAAGTCAAATCACCTGCTCGCATTCGGGCTTTGCTGAAAGAATCAACAGTGACTGAATAATACTATTTACTAGCCCTCATGTAGTTCTAAACCTGTTTTGTTTTGTGTTCTGTAATGATTTAATTATATATTATTGTATTTATTGCTTTATAAGTCAATATATTGTTTGTTTTAATACTATATGATCAAACATAAGCCTATCACTGGCATGCAGTCCACAGCAATTTATTTTCCAAATAAATTCATCAATCTGTCTGAGGAAATGTTCTCAAAGGACATGTTCTTGTGTTTCGTTTGTATATATGGGTCAGATGTACACTTTTAGTGTGTCTTACTAGTGATATTACACTGGTTTTCAGCGTCTCTAGACAAAAATATGCATTTTTAGTACAATGTATCAGATTTTATTTAGGTTTAAACCCCTGCACTAGATTAATGAGAGAGCATGTGTGTGAAATGAGGGTTAAAAGGGGAGCAACACCACTAGTTAATGTTAATAACAATAAAAATTATATCAGAATATTAATCACCTGAGCACCAACATATTCATGTGTGAGTTAATTGCATTATGTTTTTAACACATCATTTTTTTATATAGTTAATCACACTGATTTAACATGTTAAATCTACAGCTTTATTATTAATGTTATTATTATTATTATTATTATTATTATTATGATGATTAGGGTTTGAAGCACGTTATTGAAGAGTTTCAAATTTATTTTATTATTCTCCACTAAAACTGATTGTGGATTATTATTATTATTAGTATTATTACTGTTATTATTATTATTATTACTACTACTGCTATTATTGTTATTATTATTGTTGTTATTATTATTGTTAGTACTACTTTTACAACTATTATTGTTACTACTGTGATTGTTTGAAATTGTCTCGATATCTATCTATCACTCAGTGAGCTTATATCTATATCTTTTTTTCTCTCTCCTCATCACCAGAAAAATTTAACTAATGATAATGACTACTATTATATTACACTAAAGTAAACTATTAATTAAACTACTACTATATCTAAACCTCTATATATAGTTTTTCTTTTTATGTGTGTGTATATACATGTGTCATTGGTCTCTTACTTGTCTTGTGTGTTTTGTTCAATAAAAAAAATAACAAAATAAAAATAAATTAAAACTGACCGTGGAGACCAAACCATAAGGCCTAGAGACATGCAACTTTGTGGGATGGTAGTACTATTGCTCACTACTCAGGCACATGGACTTGCACAGATCGGCCTATGGGGAGGTATGCTATAACAAAGGCAAATATGTTTTGGATCGTCACACACAATCCTTGGCTCAAGATGAACAAAATGTATTACATTTTTGTCCTGATAACTATTCCACCATTTATGATTTTTTGCAAAACCTACTTTTTCGAACTAGGCCGACATTTATGTCTGAGGCTGTTAGGCAGATCGGAACCAAACAAGTGCAGAAACATTCTTTGGTGTCCCATTATCATCAATTTAAAAAAAAATGGAAACTTTTGATTCATCGTCACAATGGTATGCCAAAAAGTATGAAGTGGGTGTGGCAACTTTTACTTAAATGGTTATAACTCTTGATACTATCAATATATTTTGAACATGTAAAAAGGTCAATCTGAGGACACATGAAAAAAATTGTGCACCTCTTCCTCGTGTTGACGTTATAACAGTCATACAACACCATATCTCTGTGTTAACTAATCTGATGGTTCTGAAAATGAAGGCACTTTATCATTGTTTTAGTTCCTAACAGACTAATACATACTTAATATCTGTTGCATATGTACTTAAATTATTTCAAACAATCTGCTTTTGTGTTCCATGGAAATTGGAAAGCCATACAGGTTTGGAACAGCATGGTGAGTACATTTCTGACAGTGTTTTTCTGTTTTGGTTGAACCATTCCTTGCATATCGATTTGACAATTCAATCCCCACGACCGCAACTAAAGTGAGATGATATGTTCGGGTAGGCAAGTCTTATGCCACACTTTTAAAGTGGTTCATAGTCTGACACGTCACAGGGTTGATTTCAAAGCCATTTAAGAAGTGGAGACGGATTTCCTGCCCACGTAGTCTTGAGGGAGAGGATGTGAGGGTAGTCACGGATGTCTCCAAGGCACAGGTAATGAAGGTACCTTAATCAGTTTGCTGGTTCTGCTTGTCGCCTTCTCTGTCACATATCCACTTAAATATGGTAAATATGGAGTTATGGATACAATCGCACTGCTTTATCAGGCTCAGTCACACTCACAGGCCTCGGCCAGGCGAACGAGTTGAAAGATGACAGCTGTTTATCACATTGTAACTATTACAGAAGTCAAGTGCATAATCGCTGTGTTAATACTATTTGAATGGTGTAAATTTGGAAGTCTTGGATTAAAATAAAGCTGAGAAAATTGCATATTTTTGCATGCAGAATGTTATGGCAGTCGTACAAGTTCAAGTAGCTTAGTTGGGCAACCTGCATTTATCCTTCCAACACCCACTGTAGATACTTTTGTGCACCTCTGACCAAAGCTTTGTTCAGAATCACTCTCTATTCAATTGTGCATTATATGTGTTGTCAGCCATTTTGTTGTGTTGTCCATATTCTTAGTGAACAATCTCATTCCCTCACATACCCACAAAGCACTCTGATTTATAGTGCAGAACCAGTGTACTTTACACTTGCCAATGCTGTATTGACCCTAATACAAAGTGGAGAGGACTGTTTAACTGCTTAAACTTACTGTAGATTGCAGCTATCTTTGTTTCTGCAATCTTTATTGTGGTTGGTTGATTTTATTGTACAACCCCAATTCCAAAAAAGTTGGGACAGTATGAAAAATGCTAATAAAAACAAAATGGAGTGATTTGTACATTATATTCACCCTTTGCTAAATTGAAAACTCAACAACTAAAGATTATATGATGTTTTACCTTGTCAATTTCAATTTCAATTTTTTTTATTTTATGTACCATCATTTCAAATCAAATGGTTACAACACACTCCAAAAAAGTTGAGACAGGGGCAATTTAAGACTAATAACAATTTGAAGAGTTAAAAGAACAAAACAATGTGAATCAGGAGATGGTGAGGATATTGTGTCATAGTATATAAGGAGCCTCCAAAAACAGCCTAGTCCTTCAAGAGCAAGTGTAATTTGAGATTTGTCAATATGCCACACGATGTTTCAGCAAATAATCCAGCACCTTGAGAACAATGATCCCCAAAGACAAATTGGAAGGATTTTGGGCATTTCACCCTCTACAGTGCACAATAGAGTTAAAAGTTACAAGGAATATGGTCAAATCTTGGTGTGTAAAGGGCAAGACGAAAACCACTTCTGATGCACGTGATCTCTGATCCCTCAGACGTCACTGTCTTTAAAAAAAAAAATATTAATCTGTAATAGATATCATGAACATGGTCTTGGGATTACTTTAGTAACCTTTTTTAGTCAACACCACACGCCGCTGCATCCACTGATGCAAGTTAAGAATTTACATTGCATAGCAGAACCCTGCTGACTTCTTTTGACTCGATTTCATCTTAGATGGAAAGTAGAACAGTGGAACCATGTTTTTTGGTCGGATGAGTCTACATTTCAAATCGTTTTAGAAAAGCACAGCCATCATGTACTCTGGTCCAAATAGGAAAAGGACCATCAGCATCAGATCCAAAAGCCAGTGTCTGTATGGGCCAGGGGTATGTCAGTGCCCATGGCATGGGTAACTCGAACATCTGTGAGAACACCAGGCAGATATGAATTCAGACAGATATATACAAATTTTGGAGTAGCATATTCTGCCATCCAGCTCTGTATTTTCCAGGGATGTCCCGGAATTTTCAGCAGGACAACTTCAAACCACATACTGGACAAACAAGCAGACAATACGGGTGCTAGATTGGCCTGTCTGCAGTCCTAACCATCTCTAATTGAGAATGTATGGTGCATTATGAAGCGCACAATATGGCAACAAAGACCACGTACAATTGTGCAGCAGAAGACCTGTATAATGGATGAATGGGGGAAAATTCCACTCTTTAAACTTAACAAACTAGTATCTTCATTGCCTAAATGCTTGCCTAAAAATGTTCTGTGTTACATCCCACCATTCCCATCCCCCCTCCTCTGCGCCAGGAGGCATCCCTAATGGTACTGTCTTGGTTCTTGTAAGCCTGAAAGTTTGTTTTGTCATTTTCTCTCCCTCGTATTTTGAAGGCGTGCTCGACTGGCATGATTAGCGTTTCCATGGGAACGTTCATTGTTTTCAGGGTGGTGCCAAGCAACACCTGTTCCAGCCTGATTGCACTCCCTATATATGCCCTTAGGTTTCTCTTTGCTTATATCTGCCTGCAAGATTTCATCTTGTTGTACGCAGTATGCACAGAAGCATCAAGTAATTCAATTTTTTTTTTTAAATTTTTCAATTCTGATGACACTGAGTGCTCATGAGATAAGTGTTTTACCAGCCTTATCTCATGAGCATTACGTGACCATGGTAACACTTTTGAAAAACGTAATGATGTGCTTCATTACTGAGTAAGAAACCGCTGCAAATTATTCAGTGAGATAGTGGTCCATACGAATCGGACTGAATCGCAAATCGATTATGCCATGCTATTTGGCTATTTCACTGAAAAATATCAACTCAAAATAATTATTCATTTGTGAATAGGGCATCACTAGTACTGAGCCAATAGAAATACTGGAAACGGGTCAAGAAACTGATATTGTCAGTTAGAGAAATGTTTTTCAGGTAAGTCAGAGCACTCGTGGCAGTCCATTACAAGACCAAGATGGTAAAAATATGGTCTAGAGAACTGAGTCCAATAATGAGTCTCTTCTCGAGTACTACAACACTGGTGAATATACTGTAAAAAAAAATGCAATATAATACATTTTTAAATTTGTGTTGAATCTTGTTGACAGATTCTTTTAAGCATATATAAAATGTGACAAAAAAAATCTTATATATAACCTGGTCATGTAAACACCTTAAATGGTGTTCCTTTATCAGTGCAAGATCATAAGCTGTTTAAGTAAAAGCCAATTGGAGTACATATATTCTAACCAATTAGATTTTAGGGTAAGGCTTGGCGCTGGGGTTATAGGTGATCCACAACTGCTATTGAATAATGTATAACATGCGAGGAAGGGCAGCCGGTGGAGTTTCTGGTGCCACCTAGGGAGTTGGTGCCCTATGCAGACTATTCATATAGGGAGTGATGGAACTGAGTGAACAAGTAAACAAGTTATTTCAGACACAGCTCAGGTTTGGGTCACTAGGTGAGAGGTAAAGAGAAGTTGAGTAATTTTGCTCACTTAAGCAGTCACTGTTAGTACATTTGGAAATTCTGGTATTGGTCACAAGAGTCTCCCCAAGTCTCCATTGATTTCCAAACATGGAAGAACACTCTTTTCCTCATTTTCAATGCACTTGACATTATCTTTGTTTCTTTTTGCCAAAAAATAAACCATTATACCTTTTTTTCCCCTACACTGGTTTCCTCTCTTTTTCTGGTACTGAGAATGTCTCTCTCCCAGCACAGTTTATGAAAGAAGCAACAGTGACTTGAATGTGTAATGCCCCTCTGAAAGCCATCGCTTGACAGGAAAAGAACTTGGCAGAAATAAAGTGGCACTCTTTCCTCCCATCCAGCGCCCCCACCCCCCCAGCCCCCCACCCCATCTCTGCTGCTGTCACACATGTATCACAGTCTCTCCCACTACCTCACACCATCTCATTTGGTGTCATGTGATCAAATGCACACTTAGATATTTCACTTACATTATCAGTGGAAGAAGGGACAGCCCAATACTGACATATACTCTCCATTGTCCAAGTATCAGCGGAATAAATACAGAGAACATTTGCTTGGTCAGGTTGGCAACCATAGCCATGTTTGTCTTGCAGACCTATTACCCCACAGTCCTCCTCCTCCTGGTTTCAGCAGGGTGAAGGGGGACCTCACTAACTTACTAGAGTGTCAGCCTTTTATATGTGCTGGGTAAGGCTGCCAATGGTATGATCTTTTGGATAGGTGTCCTCATGAAATGGGGGCACACCAACAGAGGTCTTTGAAGAGTGAAATGGGAATGGAGGTGAAGATGTCGCTAAAGAGACTAGAATAAAGGAATACTCTTTAATAAAGCATCTGCAACAAATAAACTCATTCTTTATTCATTAATACATTTCAATAAATGAACATGTGGACCTGAAATAGGATTACAACTACATGAATCTTTCATTAAACTTAATTTCAAAGCTTATAAATTTATATGAAATTAGAAAAAAAACATAAATGCTTGTCTTAAATCAATCCTTCATAATCAATTATACGATTCCTTAAATATATCAAACACAATCAAATCAAATTAAGACCTGACAAGACTTTTTCAAAAAGGTGTTTAACATCAAATGTTGTTTTACAATATAAAATATGGTGACAATTCATTTTACAGTGTCCCTCTTACAGTGTAATTACAGAGTACTAAATAATGTAATAACATGAAACAGCATGTACTTAATATGTAAATAAGGTATGGAACACCATCTACTTACACATTTGTAATTATGTATGTGTAATAGACAGGTATTATTACATATGTGTAACAGGCCAGTCTTGTTACATACCTATTTGTGCAATAGAAATATCTTGTTACAATACATGTAATAGTTTCATAGTTACTTTAGAATTACACAATATTACGTAGTAATAATCACTGTAAAATAAGGTGTATCTAGACTTGTATGTAAGTGTACTTCAGGTGTTGCTACATACCTAAACAAGCTGTCCTCAAGTTTAAATGAACTCAATAGCATCTGCAAACATTTTATCCATCTTAAGTGTGAAAAGTCTTTATAACTAATAGAGGCAAATGTAAAGGACAAACTAAGTGGAGAATCAGCAGTGACAAACAATGTGACTTAACAAAGCTAATGTAAACATCTAAAGCAAGCCATGGCATCTTCCATTCAGCCAGAGCTTCTTATTGGAAGATGCTCTTTCAGAGGCTCACAATGACACGCAAATTCTGCTGTTTCTGTCAATTTAAACAAATAACAATGATACAAAAGGACACTTCCAGCAAATGTAAAGTGCAGTGTGAAGGAGAAATGGGCCCATCAATGGATCTCCTGCGCATCACAACAGCCACTGCAGGGCAGAACAGGCTCAATATTTACATTTCCTTTTTGAAATTTGCTGAAAGGTTTTTTTTAACCCACAGAGGCCCGAATGAGAATTGCTAGATAATAAGAGATTAAAAGGTGAAGGGGACACAGAGGAGAGAGTGAGAGAAAAAGGAAAATCCTGGCCTGAGGGGCTGATGTTAAAACACAATGGACACCAGAGCAGTAAAGCAGTCAACTGTTTTTTTTTTTCTTCACCCCCTTATACATGTGCCACCTGCATTACAATTAACCTCATGGCAACCTTGAGGTCCCTGATTAGTAATGGCCCATTGTCTCACCCCCCCATTAGAGCAATGGCCTCCTCTCTGCCCCACGACATCCCCCTCAATCGACAAATCAAACCGCAGTTGCTAGGCACTGTATTGTCAGAAACCTGGCCCTCATCACAACAAAACGAAACAGTGTGTGGGGTCTGGTCATCTGTGTATAGTGCTACCTGTGAGGGTCATAAACTCTGACCGGCGTGGACTGACACCAGTTTCCGTGAGCTTGATACTTGTCGGGTCAGATTCGTTATCACTACAGAGGATTATGCACAACACTGAAACGCTGGGCCTCATAAAAGTAACATGTTATCAACATTTTAACTTTTATTTATATAATAAATGTTCCTGGTTTTGTTGTGAGCGATAAATTGACAGTCCCCCTGTCTATATATGTGGACATAATTTTTAAGCTAAACCATTTTTCTTTTTTGCTTGTTTGTTTATTTGCTGTTGTTTGTTTTTTTGCATGTTTATTAGCTTAGGTCTCTGGAAGTCAAACATGCTTTCTTATCAGAAATGTAAATGGGTCATGACATGACGAATTGTCCTTGACCTTTTGATATATATATATATATATATATATATATATATATATATATATATATATATATATATATAGGTCATTATAAAAATAAAAAAAGCGTTAAGTTTCAGAACTCAAAACTTCCTTTTAACTGCAAAAAGGTAAGTTAATAATGTCATAGAGGATTGCTCGATGTTGAATGTGTTGCCATTCAACATCGGCAGGTCCAAAGAAAACTTTAACTTTCCATTCTCTGGCCGCTATAAGATGACATGTCATGAGATATTTGCATTCTAAATATGCCTACCCTGAATGATGCCCCAATAGTGAGTTTTTTTATGGTAAGATAACACCATAGTTAATGTTTGCTACATAAAATAAACATGTTGCTGAAAAGACAGTTTGAGCAGCAGTTTGTGTGAACTGTGAATATAATGACAAGTGCCTAGCCAGGGAGCGTTCCATTCAGAAGTAATCAGTCCTATGCCGTTTACTTTACCATCCACTTTGAGAGCTTTGTAGGACTAAATTGTGTGGGGCTCAAAGATAAAGGTTATTCGGAACACACATTTTAAGTGTGTTTGAAGTCTTATAGCTTGACAATCATTTAGTTTCTCCCTTCAAAGTGCCCTTCAGAGGTGGATGAAGGGCCAGTCTCTTCCTATTAGAGAACTCAGAGATATGCAGGTGTAATTAAGGCTTTTAATAGTTGCTCATCAAGTAGTGGACAAATGCAAGAAAAATAATAACAATAATATGTAAATGTAAAATAAAATAAATAAATCAAATGTAGCATTATAGATTCTTAATCTACGTACTCATTAACATTGTCCCAAACATCATCTACAGCCTGCAACTGAACTTTTGGTCAGATTTTATGAGTGAATGCACTTAGCTGCATAGAGAGAGATAAAGGATGCCCCCTTTACCTGTGTGCTGTCTCTATACACTGGTCTCAGAACAGTGCAAAATGCTTATTATTTTCATCCTTTTTCAGCTTTTGGATGAACTGATTTATTCCCAATGTGAAAATGCACAGTGAATATAAGAATGCACTTACTAATGTTAATAATTTAACTGTATTGTACAGTGATAACAAAATAAAATATAACAAAATTTATTTTAAAATGAAGGGAAATAACCCACAGATTTGTTCATGTGGAAAGCTATTCAAAATAACTAACAATCCACTTGTGTGGACATCATGTTTACCATGATACAGACACCTTAATTTTTAAAGCGGCATATAAAATTAAACTAGAGATGCTACTCTTTACAACCAAACAAAGAGGTTTCTTATCAGAGGCACTTTTGTTGGCTCTGTGCCCGGAGAAGCACTTCACAGAAATCTATGCCAAGCTATTGTGTCAGTGACTCAGTGTGTCAAAAGTTTAACCCTTAAATAACAGTCTAAAGTGTTGTGAACAGTATTCAGTTGGATTCAATTTATAATAACCGACCTGGAACATGCATGGCTCATAGAGACCGCACATTGTCCCGTGCCCACAGAAGAATCCGCCATGCCAGCCTCAGCATTCAGAACGCACTCCTCCCTGGCAATTGATAAAGGACACCACCGTTCTGTTCTCTGACCTGATAAGGACGTGGCTGACCTGAATCTTCAGGAGGAAACATTTTAACACCAGCAGCACCGTGAACATCAGCGCCGGGTACACCTTTGGCGTCGTTTTTCGACGCGCAGGGCGGTCCCATAGACTTCTATGTATCTCCGCGAACCGGAGCACGTAGCGTTGAAATGTCACGTCTCGGGTAAGCTCACGCCGCGAATGGGTGGACAGTCGAGACCGCGATAAATAACAATCAAAAGGAATAGGCTACAATGGCCCTCCAACCGGTTTTTCATGTTTAAAACCCCGGACACGTCGTGAAATGACGCCGTTCTACGTATCTCCGAACCGGAGCGAGCGGCGTTGAAATGTCACGTCTCGGGTAAGCTCACACCGCAAACGGGTCGAGAGTCGAGACTGCGATGAATAAAAATCTAAAGGAATAGGCTACAATCGCCCTCCAACTGGTTTTTTATGATTCGAAACCGGACGCGTCGATAAGCGACGCCAAGGGGTCCTGCCCGAGCGTCCGTATGTGACGAGTTGGGGTGTGAGCCAAACCCCATAGGTTGAACAATCCTCGTATACAGTGCTCCAACCCGTGGAGGAGGCGTCTGTCATTATAACTTTGTGGAGACACACCTGTCCCAACGGAATGCCTGACATCAGAAGGCGGGAACGTTTCCATGGTAGCAGAGTTCGTTAGCACACACACGTCACTTTGACGTGAGAGATGGAACACATGCATCAGTGGTTGAGGTCCCTTTGTGGAGTTCATCCAGTACTGAAAAGGTCTCGCGTGCAACATTCCCAGTGGAATAACAGCAGAAGCTGTGATCATGAGCCCCTAAAGCCTGTGAAATGTTCTCACAGGGAGAACACATCCCACTCTGAACATCGCTAGACACAGACAGAATGACAGAACGCGAGCTAGAAACAGCTATGCCTGCATTGCCCGCAAATAAACTGAGTATGTTGCCTAGACAACAGGACACCCTTGTCCAAGTGTACACACAGCACTAGATTGCTCAGATGGCTGAGAATGACATCTTGATGTTGGGAAGCCAAAGACTCTGAGTGTGCTAACACCAACCAATCATCGAGATAATTAAAAAAGTGGATACCCTGAAGCCACAAGTGCGTTAAAATGCATTTTGTGAAAGTGCGTGGTGCCAGTGCAAGTCCAAACGGAATGACACATAATGTATATCCTTTGCCCCCAAAATCTGCAGCAGGCTCTCTCTAAATGGAACAGTCTGCTGTTTCGCAGCATGCATTTTTTCACCACCAACTGGACTTCATCACCAAACAGTCCAGATTGTGACACAGGGGCGTTCAATTGAATGGCCTTGTCGGGGCCTGGGTAGCTCAGCGAGTAAAGACGCTGACTGCCACCCCAGGAGTCACGAGTTCGAATCCAGGGCATGCTGAGTAACTCCAGCCTGGTCTCCTAAGCAATCAAATTGGCCCGGTTGCTAGTGAGGGTAGAGCCACATGGGGTATCCTCCTCGTGGTCGCTATAATGTGGTTCTCAATCTTTCACGTGTCACGTGGTTAGTTGTGCATGGATGCCGCGGAGAATAGCGCAAAGCCTCCACCATGTGACACTCAGGGTGTGTCCCAATGCTATTACGCAGCTTGAGTTCTTACAAAGGGAAATGTCTCGGGTTACTTTACTTGTTCCCTGATAAAAGAGCAACTTTAGGTGTGACCAACTGTGAATATGTGTGCAACACGTCAATAAAATTGACTACAATTTACAGCCTCTGCCGGTGACATCATTGGATGCCCCTTTAACAGGGCTATAAATAGATGTGTCATAGGTGCATTGTCAGGTATTTTGTCTGAAGAGCAGTCCTGGGGCATCCCAGTGCCGCAATGAAGCGCAGCATCTCGTTCCACTTTTATCAGGGAACAGGGGTTACAGGTAAGGAACCCGAGACGTTCCCTATCAAAAAGCTACACTTTGATGCTGTTCTGATTTTGCGCTTTGGGAATGAAAATACCCACGCCACCGCACTGTGGATGTCCGGACCCCTTACGGTTGTGTAGTTGTGCTCACAAGAGCACAAGAGGTCTCAGACATGAGCTTTGTGATGTTGACTCAAGGACATAAGAGCCCGGAGTGGCATGAACATCCAAACTATAAAATCTTATGAATGTGTGCAGAGAGGACCAGCCTGCCGCATCACAAACATGCTGCAGATGGACACCTTTAGCCAAGGTTTTAGCCCCTGTTGCGGCCCCCATGGCAAACGAATAGTTTCCCTGACTTATACCACTGGCTAGTGCGGTGGATATAAGTCTGAAGGGCATAGACGGGACAATGTCTGTGAAGTCTTTCGTGCTCTGACGTTGTAAATGGTGAGGAGCAGAAGGCTTCGAGAGTGACCGGATGTACAGTTGAGAAAGGAACCTTAGGCAGGTAGTCAGGATGAGGATACAAAATTTCTTTAGCCATTCCTGGGGCAAAATCTAAGCAGGTTGGCAAGACAGACAGAGCCTGTAGATACCCAATTCTTTTTAGAGAAGTAATTGCCATAAGAAAAACCATCTTGAGAGTCAGAAGTTTATCAGATGCTTACTCTAGATGTTCGAAGGGGGTCTCAACCAGACCCTCAAGGACTATTTCTAAGTCCCGTGAAGGGATCCTTGTCCTAGCAGGAGGTCTCAGTCACATGGCTCCATGAACGAAGCGAGCGAGCGAGCAGAGGATGTCTCCCCAACAGCTGAATCTGGCAGTTAACCGGATCTGCATTATGTGCACTGCACCATCTTTCAAAGACACCCCATTTATTGGTGTAAATGATTCTAGTAGACGGAGCCCTAGCACTTAGAATGGTATTGATAACTTCAGGCGAAAGCCCAGTGTCCCTGAGTTGGTACCCTTCAGGGGCCAAACATGAAGGTTCCACAGCTCGGGCCGGGGATTAAATATTGTCCCCTGTACCTGAGACAGAAGGTCCCTCCTGTCCGGAATTGCCCAAGGCGAGCCGTTGAGGAGAGACATTATCTCTGAAACCAGAGGCGCTATCAGTAAGAGGCAGGACCCTTACTGGCGAACTCTGGCCAAGACTCCCGGGAGCAGAGAAACCAGAGGAAACGCATACAGGCGCATTCTGGGCCATGTATGTGCCATCGCGTCCAGACCCAGGGGGGCTGGGTGACTCAGAGAGAAGTAGAGGGGACTGTTGGGAGGCGAAGAGGTCCACTTCTGCTCTGTAAAATCTCAACCAGATTTGTTCCACTACCTCGGGATGGAGTTTCCACTCCCCTGTCGGTATTTTCTGTCTTGACAGTAAATCTGCTCCCACATTCAGGCATCCAGGGATATAAGCTGCTCTGATTAACAGGAGCTTGCTTTGGGCCCAAAGGAGAATCTGCCATGCCAGTTTGATCAGCTGGCGTGAACGTAGACCTCCTTCATGGAAGTATAGGTGTGTTGTCCACCCACACCAAGACATGGCAGCCTCTGGAGGAAGTATTTCAGGGCCAGAAATACAGCCATCAACTCGAAGCAGTTGATGTGCCAATCGAGCTGATGACCCTCCCATTCCCATTGAGCTGGATGACCACTTAAGACCGCTCCCCAGCCCGTCAGGGAGGTGTCTATCATTAGCAACTTGCGACGGCAAGACGCACCTAGAGTGGGACCCAAAGTAAGGAACCACATAGAAAGGGTACAAAGCATGCGGTGCGTAACCCTTATCAGCCTTAGGGGACTGGCCCTTGGATGAAATCCCCTGGCTTTGAGCCACAACTGAAACGGTCTCATGTGCAGAAGGCCCAAAGGGATCACCGAGGACGCAGATGCCATGAGACCTAGTATTCCTTGATACTGACAAACAGTGCAACCTTGGCCTAGCCTGACTTTGCTCAGGGTGTTCTGAATGGACACGATTCGAGCGGGAGACAATTGTGCCCGCATCATGATCGAATTCCATACATTGCTCAGATAGGTAATTTTCTGAGTGGGAGAGAGAACGCTCTTATTGACGTTGAGTCTCAGACCCAGAGAAACCAGATGAGCTAAGACGATATCCCTGTGCTGAACTGCCAGTTCTTGTGACTGTTCTAGTAGCAGCCAGTCGTCTATGTAGTTCCGAATTCGGATACCCCGGAGTCGCAAAGGAGCCAGTGCTGCATCCATGCATTTCGTGAATGTGCGGGGTGATAGGGCTAGGCCGAATGGAAGAACCCGATATTGGAAAGCTTCACCCCCAAAAGTGAACCTCAGGAACTTCCTGTGTTGTGGCAGAATTTCTATATGAAAGTATGCGTCCATGAGATCGATTGTGACCAACCAATCGTGATGTTGGATTTGGAACACGACCATCTTGACTGCATCTTGAACTTGAATGCCCTGACTGAGCGATTCAAGCCTCGAAGAGCTAAGATTGGACGCAACCCCCCACTCTTCGTGGGGACCAGTAAGTATCTGCTGTAATAACCTGACTCTTTCTCTGGAAGGGGAACATAATCTATGGCCCCTTTGACCAAGAGATTTTGTAGTTCTTTCCACAGTAGACATGTTTGCTCCGGTTTCACGGTAGTGGGAACCATGCCATTGAAACGGTGAGGACGGCGAACTAAATGAATTCTGTAGCCTTTCTCTACTGTTCTTAGGACCCACATAGAAATACCAGGCAGTTTCCATGCTGCCAGTTTCTCTAAGATGGGTATACATTTTGACACTTCCTGTTGAGGGGATGTCGAGTGTTCTGTGTCCTGGACTATGGCAGGAAGCAACGGAACACCCAACATTTCGCTGGAAACCTCTAACTCCCAAAACACCAGAGGCGGCGGGAATGGAGAGGTTTCGTGAGGGTATCGGGAGGGTACAAGTGAATGATTCATGCGGCCCGTCCCTAGGGGGGCTACCCCCACAAGGCTGGGTGCAAGGCCGTCAGGGTTTTTTTTTTCTTCTTAGAAATGACTGCCCTGAGGTCTTGCTTTGGGGGCTGCTGAGGACGACAAGCCGGCCCCCAGTCTCCACGAGGGGGAGCACGACTTGCCATGCTTTGTTTTTGAGCCTCCCTTCTAGAAGAACCGGGGCGGGGCTGGGTGGATGTAGGCCCCTCCCCCTGAGTGCGGCGAGGAAGGAATTGCCCAAAAGCATCCTCATGACTCTTTGCCTCTTGGAACCTGGTGATAAATACGTTCTTAGCGTCACCAAATGAGCCAGAAGGCGAAACCGGGGAATCGAGAAGGAAAACTTTGTCCTTGTCTCTGATGCCCTACAGGTTGAGCCATAAGTTTCTCTCCATGCTGACTAAAGCAGACATAGACTGGCCAATGGCTCGAGTCGTCTGCTTGGTCGTGAGGAAAGACAGATCCGTGGCTCGACAAAGCTCAGAGAAAGCTTCTTCGTCGACCGTGGTGCCCGCACTAAGGTCCTTCAACAGATCAGTCTAGTACGCCTGTAACACTGCCATAGTGTGCAGGGCAGCACCAGCCTGACCTGCTGCCTGATAAGCCTTCCCCACAAGCATGGAGGTGATCCTAGACAGCTTTGTGGGGAGACTGGGTCTCTTTAGCGATGATGCCAAGCCAGGCGAGAGATAACCCGCAAGTGTCTATTTTACTGGCGGCATCACCAAATACCCCCGAGCCTCAGCACCCACGATAGTCGAATATGTTGACGTCGAGGGCACGAAGACACGGGAAGTATAAGGATTTCTCTATGAATGAGAATGCTCGTTATGGAGGTCATAGAAGAAAGGAAGGGACTGATATAGCGTTCCCTTCCTTTTTTTTCTTTTTATTTGGCCACCAGACAGATATTTGTCTTCTAGTTTGGAGCCTTTGGGGTCTCTTGTTCGCTTGGCCAGTCTAACTGTAGTCTGGCCACTTCAAGAAACCACCTCGAGTAATTCCTCAGCCGCTTTATTATTATGCGTGGAATGTTCAGAGGTTCAGCGTCCCCCTCGTGAACCGAAGAGGTGCCGAAGCGCACTTCATACTTACGAGAAGGACCAGCTGGATCTGGGGAGAGAGCGAGCGATAGGGACGGACCCGTCTCTCGCTTCTCAGCCAGATCCATGCGAGAGCCCCACGATGAAAGAGTGGTCGCTGGCTCTTGGAAGTAAGCGAGAGGAATTTTGACTGTAAACAGATTGCAATGCTTACATCCGCCCGCCCCAACCCAAGAGCAGCATGCTCTTCCCCCAAACACAAAAAACAAAACTGTTGTGTGTCCATTTCAGCCATAGAGCGTAAACACGGGAACACACACTGCTTGCTTTGCTTCACACTCATTCTTGAAAGGAGAAAAGGTTTTCTGTGCACTGCCTAACAAATTCTAACTCCTAACAGAGGAAAGAAAGTTCTGACAGCTTGAGAAGCGCAACTCACACAGAGCGGTCTGAAGACAAAAGATCTGACGATGCACCTGTGACGCATCTATTTATAGCCCTGCTACAGGTGCATCCATTGATGTCACCAGCACAGACTATAAATTCTAGTCAATTTCATTGAAGTGTTGCACACATATTTACAGCTGGTCACACCTAAAGTTGTTCCCAAAGCGCTAAAATCAGCGCAGCATCAGAGTGTAGCTTTTTGATAGGGAACATAGTTAAGTTAATTGCATCGCTGCTTTTAGTTAATTACTTCCCAACACTGGCAACCACTTGCTCTAATCTGGTATGGAACACCAACCTTTTATAATTTACAACAATTTTGCACAATTATATTTTAAGCATTTGGCAAATGCATGTATTTAAAGTAACTTACAGCACATTCCAGTTATTTATTTTGGTAGCACTTGTAAAGTTCTGTTCGTTAACATTAGTGTTAATATTATTCATATTCGTAAACATTATGCCAGTATATTTTTGACAGTATTTATTAATCTCAGTAAATGTTTATTTATGAAATACTTTTGTTTATTCATTGTTCATGTTAGTTTATATTGCATTAACTAATTTGACATATAAAACATTTCACATAAAAATTTTATAACAATATTTAGAAATCAGTGTTAACCGAGTTGCTGATAAATGCTGTACAAGTAATGTTCACTGGTAGTTCATTATAACTAATGAGATTAAACAATGTTATAACCTTGTTGTTAAGTGTTACCTTTATTTTATTGGTTTGTGCATTCCCTGGGAATCAAAACCATGCCTTTGCTGTAAATAGCACCTTGCTCCAACAGATCAATCCAATCAATTACCGTTGGATGAAATCAAGTCTTTCACTAGGTTTTTCTTTTCATTGAATATCCTGTTGCATCTACGAAATTCACAAACTGGTCATATTTCATGTTGAGTTGAATAACATTTTTATGAAACCTTCTTGTTTACATAGAAGTCCAGCAACAGATTCAAATTTAACTACTAACTTTAATACTAAGAAAGCACAAAACTGTTGGGAGTGAAATATTCCTGTTAAGTTATTACACGTGATAGCGAATCCTCAAAGGGACGGACCACCGGGTAACACCTCTGTCACCTCTGGTGCCGAAAGCTGAAGTGAACTGTTAAATAGTCTGACGTCAGTGCGAATACTGCCAACAAACATCCAGAATATAAAGAAACCTCAGTTAAGCCTGTTACCACGAGCCATCCACTACCAGAGTCTACAAGTGACATGCTGCTTTTATATCTGCTCAGAACCTGTGAAAAGCATTGAGCAATAATGGCTGAAATAACCATGATGTATCAGAGACATGCCTACAACATGGGTGTAGATGTCCAAGCTGGTTGAAAAAGAGGGGAAAGTGTTGTGGAGAACACCTGTCAGCTGTTCAGCCCAGCAATGCCAAAAGCCCAACCAATATGAGAGTACTAAAATCTCCTTTTCTGGCCTGAAGACACTAGCAGACAGTACCCAGGCAACCACCAGTTGCACAGATGTGGAGTGTGGTAAACTATAGTGGATTGTTCATTGGTTTAGTAGTGTTTTTTCACAATACTCAGCATATGAGAGTCTCAGCCTTTAAATGCTGCTTATCACAGTATTTACTGTGGAGTATATTTAGTGACCAATTAAGCATTATTAGGCCAGAAATATAAGAATGCAGAAAAAATGTTTGTCTGCATGCCGTTACATACTTATGTGCCCTCTTGCGTCGCTGTAGTGGTAACAAAACTCAGAGGCAAATTTAATGAAATTTTTCACCACTATGTTTGCTAGTTTAGCGTAAAAATCTGTGACTTATTCACCGACCACCCCACAATCTATCTTTAAGCTGTCGCTGAGTGCTGCGTCTTGAGTTTTAAATTAAGTCAGTGTAGGTTCTTTAGGTGCTAATACAGGTGCTAATACACCTCCTTTTATGTAAATTAATCTCATATAGATTGCACTTTTTTCACAAAATGTTGTGCTGTAGTAAAGACATCTCTGCTTAAATCTCTGCACTTTAAAAGACAGCTCTGCACGCTTAAAGGCACCTCCACTTAAAAGGGCACCTTTACATTTGTGAATGAAAGTGGCAGTAGCCTCCATTCAGTACACATCAGTGACATGAAGAATAAAACACTTGTGTTGTGTTAGGAATTGTGAACTGTAGGTGGGTCTGGATTGCTCGGCGAGTAAAGACGGTGACTGCCACTCCTGGAGTCGCGAGTTTGAATCCAGGTAATGCTGAGACTCCAGCCAGGTCTCCTAAGCAACCAAATTGGCCCGGTTGCTAGGGAGGGTAGAGTCACATGAGGTAACCTCCTCGTGGTGGCTGTAATGTGGTTCGCTATAATGTGGTTTGGAACCTGCGGTGCACAAGGTTGAAATTCGGCACGGATTATGATGAATTTATAGTCTAACTATAGTGAACTGCGGTCACAACCCATTTACAACCCATTTACATCTGAATTATTTCTGTACTAAAGGAATATTCTGGGTTCAATACAAGTTAAGCTCATTCATTTGGCATAATGTTGATTACAACACAAATTACTTTATATGTTTCCCTTCTTTTCTATAAATATATATATATATATATATATATATATATAAAGAAGAAATCTAAATGTTAAAACACTCACTTTTTCAAAAGTATAGCCACAAGACGTAAACAATATGCATGCAAACATGGTTTTAGTGTAATAAAAGAGCATACCAACCTTTGCTGTGTAAAGTTGTATCCAATTTTACAACATCATTGCCATGACGACGTAATGCTGTAAACCTTGTAATCCCACAAAAACAGCGATTTAACCCTTAATATTTTGTTCCGGTCAAAATTTACCAATTCATTTTGTTCTTCTTCTTTTTTTTCTGAAATTGAAGAAATAAAATTAATCCAGTTTAACTAAAATTCCAGGACTTTGTTCACACAGGGAATCTGAACACACACCATATTTTTAGATAATTTTCATAAATGTTTATTGGTTTTATTTCACTTTGTTACACCTGTGGAGTTCCCAATCTAAAGTGATCGGCCATTGGAAATTAATGGATTAGACTTTAAAATACAGAAATATTTTGTAATAACTTTCAGGAGCATCCCTGTCCTTTAGATGAGCACATATGTTGATGTGTGCTTGCACACACAAAGTCCTCGGACACGTGCACACACACGCACATATACACACACACTGTGCGTTGAGTGTGCATCATCTTTCCATGTGCACTCTTTGAGGAATATTTCAAGATATGCTTATCATATTATGTTGTGTTTGGGCTCATTTGAATCAGAATAGCCTACTGTAAGTTATGATATGTCATTGTCTGTGTAATATTTATTTGTCAGAAAATAATAAGGAAAAAACGTGACAAAAAACACTCCTGTTTATTATATTTATGTGTGTTTGTGGAAATTTCATACAGTAATATTCACTGCAGTTTGGCCTCTGAGTGCAGTACATTTATTCATTGTATTTTACTAATTAAGACCTTTCCAATGATGTATAACACATGTCTATATCTTAATTTGTATGTTTTTACCATATCTAAATATACAATTGTTGTGATTACAAATTTGCAAATTATGAGATAAAAATAGTTCTGATATATCAGCAAATTAAAAAGAATCTTTTAAGCATTGATATGATCAGATACATGCATTGCAAAGTCCAGATTCTAAGTTTTAAAATGACATCTGTTTTGTTTAAATCAAGCAAGTGGTTATTCATGTATTACATAGTTATTATTATTTTTCTGCAGGGAGTGCCCTCCACTAGCCTGCTATAAGCTCAGTTCCTATCAATAAAAAAATATGATTTTTTAAAATATGTTCAAAAATGTGCAACATGAGAGAATTATTAACAGTCTTAGTGGGCACAAAAGGTGTTAGCAAACGAACGCAACACAAAGGTTAAACAACTTTACAGCTCAAATAATACATGAGATTTAACAGAAGAATAAATCATAACATTTAACTACCACTGTAAGTGCCTCACTGTAACCTTGGTTGTTGCTTTTTTATTGTATATTTTTAAGAAAAGTAGGAACAAGTCTAAATTAATTTTTGTCATCATGCCACAAATGCTGCCGATTGAGCTGAAATGGTATTGAACCCAGCATATTCCTAAAACAGAACACTCAACAAGAATTATGTAGCCTGGGACTTGGTTTTATACTTCAGGAATTGATTGGATTGTGAAAAGTTGTTGAATACCAGAATTAAGCTAGACGGTTTGAAGGGGAGGGGTTGGAAAATGAGAGGGCTTGGTGATGTCATACGAAAAGAAAAGATATTTCAGAGGCGGAGCAAGTTGTTACATTTTGGTGAAATGGAAAAAAGTGTGTGTGGGGTGGGGTGGGGGATGCACCTGGGAAGTATTTCACACATTTAATAAGAATTTGCTCTTTGATTTAAAAAAGAAGCAAGCTGAACTTGACTCAATTATGTAAATCACAGGTGAGTGACGTTTAATAGGACAAGTGTGTGAAGCAAATGGGTAAAAGAAAATGGGGTTGGAAACGGCAATCCCAGGAGGTCTTTAATAAGGGGGTAGAGGAGCGAGCACAAGTTTGCCATGCACTGAGAAGCACGTGCTGTTGTAAACTAGGGGCTAATCCAACCCCCGCTGCGTAGCTTCCCTAGAGGTCTAATACTATGCACTCAGTGAAACAAAGCCCCCTGCTCCCAGCCACCCCTGCCAAACCCTACAATACCCCCCAGTCACTCAACCCCCGATGGCACACACTACAACTTTGACACCCTAATACTGAGCTCCAGCATGTGGCCACAAGACCAGTCTGTCTGTCAGGCAACGTAATACCAATCAGAAATCCATCTCTCCTATGTGCAATTTCCCTTACTCTGAGAAAACAATCTGGGTAATTATAAAACAATTAGAGATCACATGTTTGAAAACCTTGGCTTACACAGCGATAATTTCCACAGTGACTAATAAACCTGTATGAGCGAGAGGTGGAGGGATGAAATATTATTTTGCATGTGCAGAATGCAAAACTTGAGTGTGGAAGTGGCCTTATTGAATTCAGGGGCATTGTTTTATTTTGTGTATTCATCCTTTTGGTTGGATATTCCCTTGACTCCCTCAGGCTCTAATCTGTTTTTCCTTGTCATCCTGGTAAACTGTGTTATTTAGTTAGGAAGGCATAATTCAGTTTTCCGTATAATGGGGCTGTTACACAGAGGACCGAGCACAAGAAGACTACATGCATGCTGTATCAAAGCAATTTCATGTCTGCAACGGCTTAGTGTGTTTATGGCATATGAATGCAAATGCAGTTGAAACACCCTGCTTGATCCCAGAAATACGTACGATGATTAAAGACTGGATTCTCCAGGATTCAGTCACAGACAGTAAGAGTGTAACACTCTCGTTGCAAATGGTACAGATTTAAACCATAAATAAATGTGTAAATAAAAATGGAGGGAAAAAGAGTGAAAAGGAGGCTTTATGGACAATTATACAACCGTAAATTCAAGTCCTTTACTCTGATTAGAGGACAAGCAGCGTTCTGACCTTATTCATAAAACATGAGCAGATCAAATTTTGTTTACATTATTGAAAACACCATTCTTAAGGAAAATAGTGCCACTTGAATTGAGTGTTATTTTTACATACAATTTGTCTGTGCTAATATTTAGTATAATGTACTGTACACTCACTGAGCACTTTATTAGGAACACTATGGTCCTAATAAAGTGCTGTAGCCCATCCGTCTCTAGGTTCAACATGTTGTGCATTCTGAGATGCTATTCTGCTTGCCACAATTGTACAGTGTGGTTATCTGAGTTACCATAGACTTTCTGTCAGCTCGAACCATTCTGGCCATTCTCTAATGACCTCTCTCATCAAGGTGTTTCTGTCTGCAGAACTACTTCTCACTGGAAGTTTTTATGTTTTTGGCACCATCAAGGCTGGACTGGGAAGAGAAATCGGCCTGGGATTTTACATAGCAACTGGCCCAAAAGTTGAGCGGGGGGTGTTCGCTGTCCTTTTCTGCATATCGCGGCACATTTTGTGGTCCGTTCAGCATAACGAGGCAGCTCATTTTAGCTTATTCGCCCTGTTTCGCGGCTGATCCACCAGTCCGCTCAGTTCTCCCGATGGCCAGTCCACCCCTGATCGGCTCCAAAGTGCGTCGGCCCACCGGGAAAATGCCGGTATGCCAGATTACCAGTCCAGCCCTGGGCACCATTCGGAGTGACAATCCAAGAAGATCAGCAGTTACAGAAATGCTCAAACCAGCCCGTCTGGCGCCAACAATCATGCCACAGTCCAAATCACTGATATAAAATGTTTTCCCATTCTGATGGTTGAAGCGAACATTAACTGAAGATCCTGACCCATATATGCATGATTTTATGCATTGCGCTGCTGCCACATGATTAGCTCAATAGATAATTGCATGAATATGTAGATGTAAATGTGTACCTAATAAAGTGCTCAGTGAATGTCTTACCGGATAGCATTCTGCTTGTCTGTATTTGCAGCGTTCTATACAGACTGCCAGTCTGTGCATTGCTCTGCGACAAGCAATGGTTGTTCCTGCCTTGGGCTTCTTTTATAAATTGTCTTCTCAGCTACTCTTTTGTAAGTAAACAATTTTTTGTCATCAGAGCAAAATAGATCAAATAACTTGAATGTTTCTAAAAGTTACTCGGTTTTAAGTTTTTGTTTGAAGAACTGTTGCTTTATCACACTCAATTCTGCATGCAGTCCAGCTGTTGTTCAGAATATAAGCACATCTGTGTATTTCTGATTGTCTAATCCTACGGCTAAATCACAGATATGCTGATGTTCGGAACAATTCATTCACAGTGCATCATTTCATGGAATTAGGTGGTTGCTGCAGAGCTCTTTTGGTAAGCTTTTTATTTACATTTACGTATTTGGCAGACGTTTATATCCAAAGCGACTTACAGTGCACTTATTACAGGGACAATCCCCCCTGGAGCAACCTGGAGTTAAGTGCCTTGCTCAAGGACACAATGGTGGTGGCTGTGGGGATCGAACCAGCAACCTTCTGATTAACAGTTATGTGCTTTAGCCCACTACCACTATTTCTTATTTTTATGCAGTGATTCTCTGATTGATTCTCTGCTTTCTCTGCTGGATTACAGATGGTGTTGTTGTTTACAAGGTATTACATTATTAAACATGATTTTGAAACAATAAAGTTTAAATAGCATGGACTGATGGCTTCGACAAAAACATTATACCATCGATTAACAGCCTTGGAGCTCACGGTAGGTCTGTATTTAAAGGTTTATAAGTTAGCGTTAAAAATCAACTCACATATGGAAAAGATTTATTGGATTTTTTATCAGCTGTACAGTTTAGTTTACAGTTAGGCTAATTAACTATATTACTTGTTGGATGTATAGTTTATTCTGGTTAAATGGATAGTTCACCCAAATATGAAAATTCTCTCATCATTTACTCACCCTCATACCATCCCAGATGTGTATGACTTTCTTCTCCTGAACACAAACAAAGGTCCAAAATCACATAAATGCAGAATAAAAGTAATCCATATAACTCCAGTGGTTAAGTCTATATCTTCAGCTGTGATATGATACATGTGGGTGAGAAACAGATCAATGTTTAAGTCCTTTTTTGCTATAAATCTCCACCTTCACTTTCACATTATTCTTATTTTGTTTTTGGTGATTCGTGTTATTTTTACACATCGCCACCTACTGGGCAGGGAGGAGAATTTATAGTAAAAAAGGACTTAAATATAGATCTGTTTCTCACACACACTTATTTAGCTTTTGAAGATATGGATTAAACCACTGGAGTCTAATGGATTACTTTTATGCTGCCTATATGTGCTTTTTTTGACCTTCAAATTTCTGGCCACCATTCACTTGCATTGTGAGGACCTACAGAGCTGAAATATTCTTCTAAAAATCTATAGTTCACGCAGAAGAAAGAACTGTTGTCACACACATCTGGGATGGCATTAGGGTGAGTAAATGATGAGAGAACTCTAATTGTTATTCCTTTAATTAGTTTTAGTTTTAAATTGTATTATTTATTTAATTGTGTTGTTTTTCATCACATTGTTGTTGCTACTGTTAGTAGTAGTCACTCAAGGAGTTGTAGGCACTCCGCTTAACTGTTGTAAAATCTCTGTAACACACGGCCTGGCCTTATTGCTTTTAAATAATGCCATTCAGTGTTTGGCTGACATTTGTAGTAAGAGATACTATGAAACATATTATTTTAATGCTCACTTATGTCCTCTGGTTACACTTTTAACATGCTTTTGACCATAATTATTTAGGTTATATGCTGTTTTTATTGAAATCAGTCTAGCATTTCTACGTCTGTCACTGAGTGCAATTTATTCTGAGAGTGAATAGTGGGGCATTTGTAAAACATGAACTGAATGTGAGTCAAACTGAGAGTGTAATTCTGAATCTTAAGCAGAAGAAACCTTTGAAAGAGCCTTCAGTACTCTGCATGTAATTTATTGCATTAAGCTTTAGATATAAACCTTTGCATAATCACTTCAGATATAAAATCTATCTCTAAAATTTCAGTCGAATCTGCATCATATATATATATATATATATATATATATATATATATATATATATATATATATATATATATATATATATATATATAATTATATATAATTATTATTATAATTTTAAAAAATTAAAAGCAGGTGAAGTTTTATCTCCCAATTGGAGGCCAGATTTTGTTTCACTAATTTGCTCCTCTTGTAACTGCAGAAAGTCCCAGCACAGCAGCACAACAATTATATCCAGGTGCAAGATTTTGATTCAACAAATTCTAGGTGGATACATCCAGTTTTTTTCTCCCTCATTCCTCCTGTTCTCTCTCTCCCATCGGAACAGCCTGGACCAGATGCCCTCAGAAAAAACAAAATCCTCCAGCCCACACGTGACTGAAGACCTTGACGACAAACCTGAAGCTCTTCCAGTATCTTGAAAGTCATAAAGCGTGTTGTTTATTATAATAATTAGAATGGCAGGAACCAGAGACTAGTCCGGAAGATAATGAGACATACTAATGAGTGTGGAAACGAGCCAATCAGAGGAGGATGAAGAGGTGGAGGGAGTGTGATATTTTGGCAGGGTGCACATTAGGAAAGTAATACAATTTGGAAGTCTAGAGACTCAGTTGGCCTGTCAGGTTGAGGGAAAGGGGCATGATTAGGCAGCTTGAGTCTTATTCAAGAGGTGGTTGGTGTGTTTGTAAGGCAGTGGTTTTCAACTGGTTTTGCTTCAGGACCCAACAGTTTACATTGAACATCAATTGACGACCCAGTTTTGGTGGTAAAGTGGGTGTAAAGACACTGTAGCGGTGCTTGCTGGTTCACAAGCAATAGGGGTCATTGCTTTGACAGGAATTGCTCATTATTGTCGGACCACTTCCAGCACTGAAAAAGTTAACAACATGTCCTTTAGATCAAACATGTCTCTTAAATTTCAATGGTTTTATGCATTTGGCAGCAAATTATACAAAACAAATTATGATTGGCTCATGTATGCCCTTAATGAAAGTGAACAAGTATTTAATGGAGTCTTGGGTGTATTTTCTTTTACCTTGTGTATATTTGTTCATGGTTTTAGAAGATGAGGGCATGTCATGAAACCGCCTTATTCGACTGGCCTCTACCAAGTGACAGATGAGTTAGCACCAAAATACTTAGACAGACTTAGACTTCAACAACAAAACACGAGAAGCTTTTTTTCCTCTCTTGTAAAAGTTGATAAGACTTTATTTTGATATCCTAACTTTGCATGATCACTGTTTGGTAAGTTATTCACAAAGTAATCCAATACAAATTACATAATTAATTTAAAATTCTGTTTTTGTAATCAGATTGCACTACTCATTGCTTCGTGGGGTAATTACATTACTAATTATTTTACTTTAAAGTTACTTTCTAAAACACTTTTCTCAGAAAAGTTTTAGATTTTCTGCTCAACATATTCAAAATAATGTTTCTATTTCCTCCTTGTTAGTTGTGGCAATGAGGGTATACACTCAGCACCACACGTTTCACTTGTATAATGACTTGTTAGAGGCTGGGTTTCCACCAAATTATTTCTACTGTATACTTTCACTTAAGTAAACCTGAATGGGAACTCCTGATATGTGCATAAACTCTCAAAATTCGCTCCTAAGTTTATGCGCAAAGCAGAGGTGGATTCTCTAAAGTTTTGCATAAGTGAAAATGCACATTAAAGTGACGGAAATAGTTCATTTGCAAAATGTTTGTGTGTTTTAACCATTTGCGTATGTGTTCCCAATCCATCTCACAACAAAGCAATTCTTCGAACATTGACATTTGTAAGTGTTTAACCCACAGCTGGTCATTAAAGTGGGTCCTCACAATCCGCAAGAACAGTTAAGAGTGCGGGTGCACCCAGGTATGCGGAAGCTGGCGGTGTATGGGCATAGCAGCATTTTCACTCCTCATTATATGTAATATTACACACATTCTGCAGCATTTAAAAAAAACTATGTACAATTGCTCCAGTGTCGCAAAAACTAATTAATTTGTAATCAGATTACACCCAACACTATGCACGATCATATGCTCAGTTGCCTTTTATTGTATTGCAATATTGTTGTTAGGCATACCTCGTCGTGTTTCACCATTGCCCTTTGTTTGTCATTTTTGTCACTTTTGTAGTTCCGTAGTTTTCACTTTTGTCACCCTTGTAGTTCCATAGTTTTCTTGTCAGCCTTCGCGTGCTCTGTTCATTGTTTTCACCTGCCCTCGTTAGTTGTCTTTGGTTTTAGTTTATCACCTTGTTATCTTGTTTGAGTTCTGTTTGTTCATTGGTTCCTGTCTTCCTATGTCCATGTATTTAAACCCTGTCTGTTTGTTTCGTCGCTGTCAATCGTTGAATGTTGCTAAGCCTGGTCTGTGTTCCCTGCCCGAGTTCTCTGTTTATGTCCCATCGTGGCTGTTTTCTTTGTTCCTGAGTTTTCCGTGTTCCTGCCTTATTTGTTTGTTGTTTTGTTAATAATAAAGTTAAACTGCATTTGGATCCGCATCTCCTCGTCTGCCTTCGCTGCTCATTCATAACAATTGTAGCTAGGGATGTGCATGGTTACCGTTTTTGACATTCGATTGACCGCAAGGTTTCACGTACGGTTATGTGTTTTTTCGTCGGGATGTGGGAATAAAGAACGTTTATTACAATGGAATTTCCTCAAACAGTGAGCTATGAGTCTAAATAATACAATACATAGATCTTCAAATTATACAATCTCACATTAATGTCAAACATAAATAATCAATCTGTCACTGCCAGTAAATTCGCTCTTCCCAGGCAGGATAATATTTCCATGAGGCAGCGAACGCAAGTATCTTCATGTGCATGGAGTTACACCGCTGTGGTTGAATAGCATCTAAATTGTCTTATTATGGTACGTAAATATGCACATCAGAGAAAAAAGGAAAAGGTCTTACCGTTTATCAAGCGCTGAAACTTTTCTTGGTGAAAAACCTGGAAGCCTGGAATCATATTTAATAGTGTAACGGTCACATGAAGAAACATGGCCGGACTCATCGAGTTTGGGTTAGGTTAAAGTCCTCTGATGCACATGTAGAATAACCAAATTGTGATTTTGATATTCAAATAGTGGTGAATCGAATGTTTAACTGAATGTCGACTATTCATGCACATTCCTACATGTAGCATTTTTGTTCATGCTGTACACTTTTGACTACTTATGCGCAATCTGGACAGACCTGCGACCCACCAGTTGAGAACTATGGTTTAAGGGGTTTATACTGGGCCTCTCTGCAATAGCACTTCAGCTATGCTTTGCTTAATTTAGAGCCCTGTTGCCCCTGTGGTCCCTCTGAAAATATGACATGAGGGACATAAATAACTCTTTTTGCTGACCCTAAAACCCATACACCCCCTTCCCATGTTTTGCCCTATCAAAGCCCAGTGAGGGCCAGGAAAAGGCTCGTAAATCTGTGAGAAGTGAGATAGAGCCTTCATTTGCTGGTGTCGCAGTAAGTGATTGTAAAGAGGATGTTGCTTGTCTCTCACTCTCTCTAAATGGTGGAAGACCCAGGTGGCAAAAGGGATGGGTTTGGATGCAGGTTTAATGAGGGTACCCTGGTAAATTGGGGCGGCAGGAGGGGTTCAGAGCCAGATTGCAGCTTGACTGCCAAGATCTCTATGCCATGTGTGTGTGTGTGTGTGTGTGTGTGTATGTTGTGAGTTTGCAGGGGACGGTCATGCTGTTGATGAGTAATTGATGCAAAATCACACTGGTAAACGTGAGAGAGTAATCCATAATTGCTTAAAATGTTTACAGATGTGCATTAATTACTCAAGCATAATTAGCTTTTAGAGATAATTACTACTTTGGCAAAGCCTTAAAGTTTTATGTATTATTTAAAAAAAACATGGCAATACGTCATGATGGAAGTGGCGTTATCAGTGACATGTAGCGTCTCTATTCCGTGGACAGCTGATTGGATTTGCTGGAGTCTCGGGTCGGCAGAAGAACATGCTGAGAGTATAAATTGACTCTGACCCATAGTAGAAACGAGGATAAAAGCCGTCCAGTCGTATAATGCTAGATACCCTTCCTCGCCACAGGTGCTCCACTCTGGCCATGTTATTACAGTGTGTGTGCCAGCATTCACTTCATATGATGTCAACTCACCATTCAACTTTAGATATTACTATGGAAAAATATCACACCAGAAACCAACAGACCGTAGGCCGGTGACAAAAGGTCTATTTTATCATAATTCTTTAATAAGTCTCAGACAAATGTAATCAAACATATGACGGCGTACATTAGATAATACTTACATGTGCACATTGGCAGTGGTACTGGCAGTTTTTCATCAACATAGCAAAAATATATTAATTACAATAACAATTCATGAATTACATATTGGATCATGATTTATGTGAATGACTCTACCGGTCAAAAGTTTGGACACCCTTGAATCTTGAAAGAAATTGAATTATTACGCTTTAATGCTTAACATTTTTCATTACATAGATAATTGGGTCATTGATAAATAAGGTTGTCAGAGATTATAAAAATTAAAATAAGTGTCAAGATCATAGAAATGTAATCTTTGGATTCACATATTTTTGAGAAACATTAATTACATTTTCTAAAAAAATGTGCTCTATTAATAATAAAAAAGTATAAAAGTATAATTTTTACAAATATAATGTTTAAGTCAAGAATAACAAGAATTTTTGTCAAGGTTATACCTAATGACCCCCCAAAATATGCTTTTTAAAAATAAATGTCAAAATACAGATTTTTAATTATGATTTTTCTTAAACTTCACAAACGCTGTAGGGCAGGGGTCGGCAACCTATGACACGCGTGCCAGCATTGGCGCGTGGAGGGGTAATCACTGGCACGCCAGCAAAAGCGAGAGAGGAGTAGACTATTTTATTTCTATAAATTCTGCACATGCATCCCAATCTACATCTTGATGTAATCCTTCCTCATGATCACACAGCATGTTTATATGATCTGAATGAGAAGCTAAACAAAAAGATAAAATGTGACGAGACTGCAGTATACCCAACAGACTCGTGCAGCAAATGCAAACCATTCGTGCATCACGAGCCGACAGCACTTCACGTTTGAAGTAAACATGTCCGCTTTGCTAAGGTCAGGCTGTGCGGATGACAGCTTATATTCCGTGTTTCATTTGTTTCTTTTTGCTTTCAGAACAACACGTGATGTAATAAGGTAAACACCACTATTAATCCTTGAGATTTCCAACCCATCATACAGGAACACCCTCCTTAAACCATAGCCACATTCAAAATTACATTAAATGATTAAAAGAGAAAACATAAACCCACCTCATGAGGTTTAAATATCTATTCAAGTCGATTCAAATTATAAATGAAACCTGGAAATAAAGTTTTAAGATTTTTTTAGGTGCGATTCACCGAAAAGGGTTCAATAGTTGGCTGGCTTGTGATGCACGAATGGCTTGCATGTGCAGTGTGAGTCTCGTCACAGTTTAATAATATTTAGTCTCTCATTCATCTGATGAAAACACAATGTGTGATCATGAGGAAGGATTACATCAAGAGTAGTGTGGAAAAACTTCATAAATATAAATATTCTGCTCCTCTCTCGCTGTTGCTTGAGTGCTAGTGATTACATGATTACATGATTACAATTACAGATTACAGTTTCGTGATCAGTAATTAAATAAGCACATTTGTGACATGAACTGTGTTAACTCATTTTGTGTAAAAGGTTTTCTTTCATTAAAGCACTTAAGATGCTCTGTGAATATTCACATGCAGGATCATGAGTGTATCATAATCATCAGGTTTTGCACAAACTTTTCACTCAAACTGTTATATTGATAATATCATTTGTAATGAAAAAATAAACAAATTAGAAAAATGCTAAATAGAACGGGGTGGCTAGGCACAGCCATTTCACCTGCTCTAGTGGTCTACATGAGCCTTTTCTTTTCTGTTCTTTTTTTTATGACAACAAAATGGCAACCTACATGTTGGTTAAACCACATGACTTTTATTTGGTGGACAAACATTTTTCAACTATTACATTTGTAAAAAAAATGCCATTGTTTCACCATATTTTTTAAATAAATAATTACAAATATTCTGCACTACTCATGCCAACATTTCTTTTTCAAGAATTCCAGATTTGAGTGAGATTTTGTTTTGCTTTTTTAGAGACAGAGATTTTATTATTATTTGTATTATTTATTTATTTATTTATTTAACTTTCTCTTTGATGTTTATAACAAATGCCATTATTTCTTTATTTATTTTAAGCCTCAGACAAATATTTCAGAATAAACATGTTCATCATAGAAGAGTTTTTAATTGCATTTGTAATGTATTTTTGAATAATTTAATAGATGATAAAAAAATATTCACATTTCCAAACTTCCATTTGAGTTATTTCATCGTTTTGAGCACTTTACTTTTACTTTTCTTAAATGTGGAAAATAGTCATAGTAAAGAACGAGTATCTGTGTAGTGTATACCAAATTAATGAAAAGTAATGCATAATGTTATATGTGCACTTTCAAGAGGGGTTTTAAAATACAGCTGAGTTAACAACATTATTTCATTGAATGCTTCTCATAAATATTACTTTGAAACGTTTTACTTTTTTATAGTGTTCCTTCAATTACATTACTAATAAAATCATAATAATCTGCAAGGAAACTCATAACATGCTAATGACTCATAAAAGCATTACTCTACAGTGGCAATATCAACTCTCATTATGGATTATACAGCATCTCTCATGCACTTATATGTTTGACAACCCAAATCAAATTTGAACTAGATAAAATGAGTCCAAATTGCATGTCGATGGGCTGATCTAATTGTATAAAGGTATAAAAATGCAGATAGGTTAACATTGGGAGTCTTGTGTAATCTTATTCCCACACAAAACACTGCAGGGTACCTGTCTGTTGGCCAAAGTATGCTGGCAGGCTTTTATTTGATTTAGGGAGCTGAGCGGCCCTCCTCCAGAATATGTTATAGCGCACCAATGTTTGGGACTAAATGCACAACCTTCGATGCATGCAATGCTCATTTTACATCAATATTGACTGACATTTTATTGACGTCTCAAGAAAAATTCCATGAAATTAAACAAAGAGAAGGTGTTGTCCTTGAATCTTGAATCTGGAGTCGGTTATCTGTGATTCCAACATCTATATGGTATGAATGTTAGACTCAATCGACCTACAATTACTTTAAAGCCAATCAATTATACCACATAACATTATTTATAGGGTAGTGACATCATAGCATGATACTAAGGAATGCCCTCTTGACAAAGTCCTGTGGTAATATTTCTGTACGGTGGACTTGTAGTGAATCAATCCACCATACATTTTGGTCAAAGAGTATTTAAACTCTTGAGACTGTTTATTGTAGATTCCACTAATTAGAAACTAAATTTAGCAAGACGTTCCTTGCTATGGAAAGGTAGGCAATGCTGTAGGACTACAACTCTTGAAAGAACAGGCGTATATATTGGAAGAACAGGCTTTATGTGATCACAAGTTATACTAAATTAAATAACAGAGTGGTTACATGCATGGTCTGGTAAATTGATGACTAATACATATTGTAATGCAGAATTTCCTGGTTGAAGGTGTATTTGGAAAAAAAGGACTGTTTTTCCTGAACTGCTTTTGTTCAACAAGGCAGGGGACCAATAGAAGGAACTCCTACATCTCCTGTCCCTTGTATTTGGCATACTTAAATCTCCTGTATCACATTTCATTGACTCAAGTGCAGACTACGTCAAATCTATGGGGGCTCAAATTTCTTTCTTTTTTTTTTTTTTACAGGCCCTAAAATAGAAATTACAGTTTTCATCAGCAGATAACATATCATTATTTGCCATGAGCCATTGTGTAAAAAAATATTTTTTTATTCACAATCATGCAGCTTATTACACTGAATGTGTCGGCCAATCTAACAAGTAGTCAAGGTACAGGATTTAGAAATATATTTTTAAACCTAACAACCAGAAACAGACTGATATACTTCGATGTATGTCATGAAGTAGATATCTGTGCTTTTGTGGCTAATGTGTCCAGCTTTCTTGGCTATGAACCTTCAGGCCTTCATGAGGTCATGGGTTCATCTAAATAGATTTTAACATTCATAAATTCTGTCCCTTCATATTGAATGATGACACCATTCTAGATTTAAAGTCTAGATGCAATCAAAATGTACCGATTCCTTTATTAATGCACATTCCTGGTCTTATTGTACACGATTCATCTGTATCACTCCATGTTACTCCAAATATATATATATATATATATATATATATATATATATATATATATATATATATATATATATATTTATTTATTTTTTTAAATATGTAATAACTTGTTCTGTCTTTGAACCAACTTTCCTTTATGGCTGGTGTGACAAAGTACTCATATTTTCCATCTTTTCCTCTCTAACCACTTGTCATATACAGAAAACTTTTCACAATCCAAGCCCGATGGATAAAATTAAGTACCGTCCTACATTTCTTTTTCCTTTCTCATTCTATACGGTTTCACTCTGAAATATGTGTGATTATGGAAGTAAAATGGGTGGCAAACCACGTTTCAAAGTGACTTAAAACTGTACTACTAACAAAATGAACTCATTAACTTACAAATTAAAAACTGACTTGCAAAAATAACTAAATTAATTAATGAAAATAAATAATTACAAAAATTATATATATTCACTGAGCACTATATTAGGAACACAATGGTCCTAATAAAGTGCCCGACGTGGTCTTCTGCTGTTGTAGCTCATCTGCATCAAGGTTTCACGTGTTTGACTACAAATGTACAGAGTGATTATCTGAGTTACCATAGCCTTTCTGTAAGCTCAAACCAGTCTGGCCATTCTCCATTGACATCAACAAGGCATTTCCGTCCACAGAACTGCTGCTCACTGGATTTTTTTTGTTTTGTTTTTTTGGCACCATTCTGAGAAAACAGTGTATTTATATGCTCCCGGTCAGCAGTGTTGAGTACCTACCAACAGTGGTCAGAGGAGAAACAAACCATAAACTGGCATCAGGATGTTGGGTGCACTAGGCTCATCGAAGTCTATCCCGTCTGGTCCACGGTCTACTGACAGAAGGTCTACTGGCACAAGTCACAGAATGTTTTTTTGATGGTTACGGGAGGAATGTGTCACAACACAGTGCATCACACCCTGCTGCGTAGCCGCAGACTAGTCATAGTGCCAATGATGACCCCTGTCCACTGTCGAAAGCATCTACAATGGGCACATGAGCATCAGACCTGGACCTTAGAGCAGTAGAAGTAGTTCGCCTGGTCCGATGAATTCCATTTTCTTTTACATCATGTGGATGACCATGTACGTGTGTGCCATTTACCTGTGGCCATTTAAGTGATTGCACCAGGTGCACTGTGGGAAGACGAAAAGCCGGTGGAGAGAGTGTAATGCTCTGGGCTTTGGCACATGCCACCTACCTAAACATTGTTGCAGACCAGGTACACCCCTTCGTGGCAATGGTATTCCCTGATGTCAGTGGCCTCTTTCAGCAGGATAATGCGCCATGTCACACTACACACATTGTTCGGAAATGGTTTGAGGAACATGATGAAGAGTTCAAGGTGTTGCCCTGGCCTCCAAATTCCTCAGATTTCAATCTGATTGAGCATCTGTGGGATGTGCTGGCTCCACCTTGCAACTTACAGGACTTGGATCTGCTTCTAATGTATTGGTGCCAGATACCACAGGACACCTTCAGGGGTCTTGTAGAGACCGTGCCTCGGCTGGTCGGCACTGTTTTTACTGTTTCATCCTGCTGCCATCTCTTCCTCAGGTAAACGATGCACATACACCCAGCCGTCCACATGATCTAAAAGAAAACGTGATTCATCAGATCAGGCCACCTTCTTCCATTGCTCCATGATCCAGTTTTGACACTCACATGCCCATTGTAGGCACTTTCGGCAGTGGATAGGGGTCAGCATGGGCACTCTGACTGGTCTGCGGCTACGCAGCCCCAGACGCAACAAGCTGTGATGCACTGTGTGTTCTGACACCTTTCAATCATGGCCAGCATTAAGTTTTCCAGCAATTTGTGCTACAGTAGCTCTCTGTGAAATCGGACCAGATGGGCTAGCCTTCACTTCCCACATACATCAGTGAGCCTTGGGCGCCCATGTGCCTGTCGCCGGTTCACCGGTTGTCCTTCTTTGGACCAATTTTGGTAGGTACTAACCACTGCATACCAGGAACACCCCACAAGATCAGCCAATTTAAAGATGCTTGTCCATTTTTCCTGCTTTCCAACACATGATATTCAAGAACTGACTGTTCACTTGCTGCCATTGTAATGAGATAATAAATGTTATTCACTTCACCTGTCAGTGGTTTTAATGTCGTGGTTAATCAGTGTGCATATATATATATATATATATATATATATATATATATATATATATATATATATATATATATATATATGTATATATATATATATATATATATATGTATATATATATATATGTATATGTATATATATAAAACATGATGAAGACATTAATGATTTACATTGCAGTGTCTGAATGTCAACTGTCTGAGTTAGTTAAGGCATTTCCTCCCCAGTGAAGTACTTGAACCGAGCCAACATGAACTGATCCAACAAGAGCATTGTCACATGACCTAGCCATCCTTCAGTGGTTATGAAAAGAAGCTTGGCTTTCTCCACTGCCTGTTGGAAAGATTCCTGGACCTTGTAGTTGCCAAAGTCTTGAGCTTATCACAAGCGTTTTCCCAAGTTACAGAGAATAAATTAAAAGGTGAAAAATAAGTTTTTGGAAATGTACATATGGTCTTGGTTCTGGAAGCACCAGATGGCTCCATTCGACATATCTGCATCTTGCATTGTCTGAAAGGCATGTCATGATGGACTTGAATTAAACAGGAACTCCTGCTGTCAAACGTGAAGGACACATTTTGTGTTTTCTCAAAGACAGGTGTTTACTACGTTTTTGTGGAGAGTTTGCACTCAATACACCCCATCTGAATTTGGGGGTTTTCCTCATGTTTACTTTTTGCCTTTTGACAATCACCTTCATGTTTAGACAGAACAGCTTGTGTTATTATGTTATATAGACATATAGCCTACTGTTTATGTGAAATTCAATTATAATAAAATAACAAACTAAATGAAAATGCTATAATTTTGTGGTCAGGTGGTCATAAGAATATATTGCAAGTGCATAGTTTCCAGTGTTAAATGATGCTTCGACGAGATACAAAACAGGTCTGCTTTGCCAGTGCAGGTGCTAAAATCAATTAGTAATTAATTAGAGCACAACAAAAAAGTATAATAAATGGCAGCCACCTGGACCAAGCCAAGGTATTTTGGCGGATAATTATCAATAATGAGAAGGTAGCTGACTCTTTGCGACTAATCCCCGGCCTGCTCACACAAATGTTGTTATCTGTAATACTGTAGTCACGTCTGGCATGAAGGATCATCTTTCCTATTAGATACAATACTTGTGCCTTTCCTGGATTATGTGTGTGGATTGTGCATGTGTTTCTATTTAGTAATTTTATCATCATAACAGCCACTCTAGAAAATAGTGATAACACTTTATATCAATGTTCCATTTGTTAAGAGTCTATAAAGGGGATTATTAATGATTAGTAAGTAATTTACAAATGTGCTATATATCATTAATATGCTATTATAATAACACAAAAATGGTTACTTTCATGCAATCCTTAAAATAGTGAGTTTTTTATCATACATGTTATAAATGCTTAATAAACAGACATATTATTGCTATTATTAATCAAAAACATAAAATGCCCCAATTCATGATTTGTCACAAATCAGCAAACATAGGCTATTATAGTGAGATGAAAAGGAGGGGTTGTATCATTTTGCTACAATCTGCTTTGTTTATTGGTTACTGTAATGTCTAGACTCACTTGTTGTCACTTTCTTGTCATGTTGATGTCAAATGAAAGATGTGTCCCAACGTACTTAGATCTAGTTACCTAAAGTCCTCTGGAAAAACACATTTCAGCTCTTCATGCTTATTCACAGAATATATCTTGTTATTATGCCTGGTGACCATTAAACCATTTATGTACAGTACATAGGTTTTTGAGGTTGGTGACTCCTTAATTAATGTGTCATATGTGTCCAATTTAGAGTAAGGTACATCTTCATAGGTTACTAATGTTGAAAAGTGTAATTGAGCATTTATAACATGAGGTAAAGTGTCTCACCATTTGGTGAGTATTGCGTAACTGTTACCCTTTTTCATTCCTTTTGTCATAACCACATGCCAATGATTTATAATGCAGTGTAAATTCGTTTTTGGTCAGTAATGAACCTCTTTATAAACTCAATAACAAATTTAATATTATTGTAAAATGTTACCATAAAAAACCAACAACAGTGCACATTGTGTTTACTTTAAGAGGTAGGAATAACTATGTTATCAGCTTGGAATGCAGTCAGTGGCTCATGCTTCAAGCCAATAGTTTGTTACTGAGGAATGTATCTAGAATGCACACTGCTTAAAATACCAAAATTAATGTTTCCCGTGGATATTACACTCACATGTTGCTCTTTGACTGCAAATTGTAAATTTTTAGAGTATTGGAAACATCTTTAATGTTTTAATCTACAGAAATAAATACATATGATCAGAAGATCTTGACATTTGTGTTAGGTTAAAAGGATTGGAAATAATTGTATTATATTGAAATTTTACCATGACCCTTATAGAAATGAACAGCTGGCCCACATGGTCACATTTACAGGGGGAAATAGATGAGATACTGTCTGGGGTAAAACATTGAGGCAGCTCAGCCATAAGCCTTTACCAGACAGACAAAATGCCACTTGTTAATATGGCCCCCATCTAATGCAGAATTAGAATTATGAAATTTGTACATGTGTTATGCCGAATTATTGGAAAGTGTTGCACCATGTGCAGCATTCAGAAATAAAACATCTCTATCCAGCTTGTACTCGAACTCTAAAAGGAATTAGGGACATGAGGAATACATATAATGGAGTAAGTGGAGCATTGCATTTAAGGAACACTTTGTTCATGACGTTAAACTCAGGAATGGGTTCATAGCACTTACAGCTTCGCAATTTGGCAAAATAATGTTTCTTCTTTGGCTTGAAGGATATGGTTTATTGTCCTTTGTCTCTGTCTCCTGTTACCAAAAAAAAACTGTATACATTTCCAAAACAACACAAGCTTTCAAAAGACAATGGTTAAAGAACCACAGCAGATCAAGAAAACACATATCTTAGCCCGAATGATTTATTACAACTTTTGACTTACCTTATGAGTCTTGTTTATGGACTAAGTCTGTGGAAACTCTAATATAACAGGGAATACATTTCCAAGTAAAAGTCTGTTAAAGCATTTTAGTTTCCTCTCTGGAATTTAAACTTAAAGCAATTTGTTTGTGCACTGCAAGTTATTCTTCCAGTATAAACATGAAGATTGACTGGCCTAAACAAATCTCAATGTAAATGCACCTGCTTTATATAGAGCTTAATGCAAACTAGAATTACTGCAATTTTTCAGAACACACATACATTTGTAATGCCTTCTAAAGTCAACATATACTATCAGCATATCTCATTAACTGTAAACCAATACCAGACTGTTATATTCCAGTCATCTTTAGGTCATGGCAACAGTGGGTTGCACTCTTACTTTCTGACCTCTAATGTTCATCAAATACTCTCAGATATTATTAGATTGCATAGTTGCTTGTGAAGTGCATTTCAATAACCTCAGCATAAGAGCATAATTTCCCTACAAAATGAGCTTCTCTGTGTTATCTTTATGGCAAGGTATGTTTGATGTTCAGAATCACTGATTTTGAGATGCAAAACATATCTTTGTATCTAATTACAAAGAGCCCAAACTTCCCTTCTCTGGTTCAATGCTCAATATTAATGAGGTCAATGATTATGTTAATTGGAGAACATTCTACAGCATGTTTTAATTAGTTTTCTGTATTCTGATTTAATCAAGAGCCTGAAAATTCATTGGACGATTGAAATTCATACAGTTCTCAACATACACTCTTTAGAAGGACATTTAAGACTGTGTGAAGAGCATACACACTTTTAGACTTTGAGGAATTATTTTACACTATTTCGTCTTTCGGCATTTTTTTAGAGGCTTTAGTCAAATTAACAAATATGCCCATCGACACACTCAATATTTCAGTCACACAGGTAATTATCCTGGATGGTATGTATCCAATTACATTCACAAGCCAAACAAAGTCAGATAATGAGAGTGTAACACAAACATTCTCTATATTGAGCTGTTTTATGAGTGCATTAAGTTTACAAATGACTTCTACAATGAATAACCTTCCGAGACTCCATTTGAAGGACCATTATCTGAGTGTTCCAATCTATTGCCTCACCTCCAGACTTTAACATTTATTGTAATGATGAGATGCAATTAAAAGAGCAGATGTCCACAAGCTGCTCTCATCTGAGACGAGTAAATAAAATACAAACCCACAAACAGGTTTTCCTGATTCTCATGACAGGTAACCCACTCGAACCCTCAAAACATGGTTTAAAATAAGGGGTTTATTCTCCCCTTAAGGTGCAGGATACTGATCTTATTTATAATAACTTGTATATAATTTTAGTATTTTTACAGCTCACATAGCTGTAGTTTTCTGTCTATAGTTTTCACGTTTATGCTTGTTTTCTTTGTGACAAAAAAATTGGTTTGCAAAAGATTACCCATTGAGAAATCTGATATATGGTAATGTATGTTCATATATGGCTTTCACTGTTGTAAAAAATCCAATTGTTCATATATAAAAGACATATTTCAAAATACTACAAAAATTGCCTTTTTATTAATGTAACTCATTTTCTATTGGAATTTGAATATGTACATATATGCTCAAATAAATATAAAATTGTATTTAATATATATTTGTATTGATGGCCATATGTCAGATTTCTGTATGGGATAAGTGTGCCTCTCTCTTAAATGTATTGTTTTAATGGACTGACTATTTTATTTATTTATTTTTTACCATCAGGGTGCTAATATCCCTGCAGAAGTCCGGGACTTCTATTTCAAACAACTAATTGGAATGACCCCATTTAGCAATGTGTCAAGGGAACACGACAACATAGACAATGTCAGTGCCTCCACAAATCTTATGTGGTCCAAACTGAATAGTGTGTCATGGTGTCTACAACTAATTCTGGAGGGGTCACAAAAACCCTTATGATTCATGTCAGTTGATGGCTCTTTTTTTATACTAGTGTGCATACAAGCTGTGGGGCAGAGTGGAAAAAATACATACTCATAAACATCTGACCATTATTCTCCAAGGTCCTGTTGGCGATAATACCGAGATGTTTCAGTAACACTTTATAATACAGTGCCCATCTTACACAGGTAAACATAATTAGGCTAATTGCAATAGTAATACCACTAACAAAGTGTATTTACAATATTAATCAAAATAATAACATTATTAGTCCATGTTCATATGTATTACTCAGTAATTACATATGTAATTACGTTGTAACAAGCTAAAAGTTTATTTTTTTTTTGTTAACCTATCTTGCACGCAAACATGTTGTCTTGTGGTTTAAATACTACGCAGAAAGACAAATAATAATAATTAATATTTACAAAAATGATTGAGGTGAGTGTGTGTGTGTTGCTTGATTAAAACAAGATGGCATTTTAGGGAGTAAGAAGTCACATATCTCTCCTGACCTATCAAAACTATAAAAATTGCCAACTTGCATGTATTTGCCCCATGACTATACTCCTTTCTTTGCATAGCAATGATAAATACTCTTAAAATAATCATCCATCCCAGATTCCCAATACAAAATAACAGTCACACTCCACAGACTCTCTGGCGCACTCTTGTCAATTTGCACCCTGCGTTTGGGTTTAAATGTCTTTTTGTTCGTCTTACTGTCATTTGAACATGATAACCCCAACTACACATCGCTGAAGTCAGAGAAAGGTCAATCGCATATAAATGAGAGGTGAACACTGTCAGCTGCTTTTACATGAAAGAGAAAAAACAGTGATGCATCCATTTCTAGACAACAGCTGTGCAACAATCACAACAGTTCAACTGACTTTAAATGCAGCCTCAAAAACAGACAACCAGTAATGACGATATTTTCGACTACACAAGAGCATGTGTAATATGTAAAGCTCGCGTTGACTGTCATGCAACTTGTTCGAAAATTCAGTGTTGAGGAAGACTCTTTTGGAAAATATTGTTGCAGTGTATTTATAGTTGAAATAAAGGTTCACTCCGTTACAATAAATGAAAAATAAAATACAACAGGTTAAAGTAATGCGAGTGTGTTCATTTTGAAAGGTTCTGGTTCTTTTGGGGACCAAATTAGACAATTTAGACGAATGTTTGTAGCCCAAAATAAATGCAAACATTTTTTCTTTAGCTAGATTAAATAGCGTCGATCAACATTTGCGGTGGTTATGGGAGAGTTGTTTGGCGATACATATTTAATACATAATACATACCTGTACATAATCGTTTTCATAGAGTTATACTAATAATGACGTCCGAGAGTGTATGGATTACTCAGTAATTACATGCGTAATTACATTTTAACATACAACAGCTTTCAAGCAGTTGCCAAAGCCCAAGATTCATATTTCTAGAAGTTTGTTTCCCCCCAATTATAATATGAGTTCCTTTTGACACTTTAAAACAATAAGCCTGTAAATCCGGTTAAGCTAAATTGTGGTTTGTTAAAATATTTTATATACCTAACCCAGAAAGCTGATATATATATATATTTGAGATGAAATGTACATTATTAAATTATAATCCTATTTTATATGAAAACGGGCATTGTTGTAGTAGGCCTACTTTAAAATATGTTCCATATACGTACAAGTATGTAGCTTTTTTATATCAGTGAAAAAACTAAATAATATATAGCCTAAGCTTTATAATATGTGTTTTACATAAATTGCCCTATCAGCTTTTTTCCGTGAAAAAAAACAAAAACAAAAAAAAAAAAAACACAAAACTGCGCAAATCGTAACAGTGAAAAAAGGTTCTGACTGCTGTTGCATGTTTATGAACTGTCGTTTGTGCGCAATTAATGTTGGTTGCCTATTATGTGCGTGACACCTAAATAACTTTTGACCTCTTTCGAATGACCAAGTCGGTTTGCCCTAATGTGCATGTTGGGATACGACAATGGGAAAACTGACACAAAACAGGCACATCTATTTTTTTCTCTCACATAACCACATTGCAACGTCGTTTGTCCAAGAATATGATTTCTGATATTTTATTTTCTGGGGGAAATGAAAAAAATAAAAAAATAAATAAAAATAGGAGTAATGAGGATAACAGGCAAGTGAAACGACTTCCTTCAAAAATGTGCATTCCATTGTACGGATCAATACATAACACTTTCTGCTACTACTCTAACGGTGCATGAATGAAAATGTACCAGAACGTTTGAATAGATAGAGTGTTAAATAGAGTCGAACAATTCATTTTATTGCCATCATTCACATATCTCAAAACCTAATAACCCGTGGAAGGAGAATATGAAGATATTTCGAGACAAAATAAATAAAAAAAATCACCTCCGACATAATGCATTCCGTATTCGCCCCTACTGCTTGATGTGCCAATATGTTTATATTTTCCCGAAGTCAGTATCTCCTTCTTTATGTCGGCTATTTCTCAAGCGCATGCACGCGCACGCCAGTCCACACACGCGCATGCACCAGTGCACACCCCGAAGAGTATCATGTAAACATTGTAGAGTTTATTGCATTTTTCTTTAAGCGATTAAGCACTGCTATTCAACTTACATGTTGTCGAATCGCATTTGAAAAAAAAAAATACAATAATAAATAAATAAATCCAAATGGCCACGAATTAGCAACACTGCAATGCTCGATTCATTAGTTTCACAGCCTTAGGGCACAGCTTAAATGTGCAAATGCTAATGATCTTGTGTTATCTGAGACACACATACAAAGTTGCATGCATGCACAGTACTCTTATACTACAGACCGTGTGCGTGCCCCCTCCCTGCATATACATTCCCTCTTTCATTCTGGAAAACTTTCTGACCGTGAAGAAATAAAAGATAAGCAATCCCTTTTTTTTCTTCTTTTTTTGTTTTTAGATTGCAATGTCCAAATAAAGTATATTGTAGTGTGCGCAATCCCTCAGTGAGAATTGCGCACTGGTGATATTAAGCACGCTCATGATCTTGATGTGCGTAATGGGGCGATGAAGCAAGTTGCAACCGAGAAAATATAAAGAAATAAAGAAATAAAACCCAACAGCTATTCTCTCCTTGGTTACGTTTGAAATCCTCCACCATACACTGGTTCCAAACAAGTATAATTGCATAAAGCCATGACGAGAGTTAAGTCATGTAAACTATTTAAATAAGGCCAAGTAGATGAGTAAATCCGTCACGATTTGTCTTTTTAATGCACTACAACGTTACTCCAGGGACGTGGTCAATTTTAGTCTCTCAACATAATGAGGGTTACAAAAGTGAAAATTAAATTACTCAACATTCATTCGTCCTGCCGCATTAGCAGGCATTGGTTTATTTAGAACGAAATTGTCATTGTGGCTTTTGTAGTTTCCATGTTAAGGGTTAAATCCTAAAGACTGACTCTTGTCCTTTAGATAGGCTACTTAACACCTGTGGTTATATTGTTGCACTTATGTGATGTTTTATTTTAGACTCAGTTTATTAACAAATAATAAATAAATATTAAATAAATAAACAGAAATAAATAGGTTACAGAAATGACTTGTGGTGTTTCTTCTGTTGATATTTATTCAATCGTTTGATGCACATCTGAGAAATAAGATATTGAAGTCATTTTTTTTTTTTTTTTTTTTTTTGTACGTTTAATTCTTTAATATTGTACGAAAAGTAACCAAACATTATTTAGCAAACTAAATTTGACATACCCTACGAACGCATTTTCCATAAATACCGATTATCTCTAACATGTTACCGGTCCTATACATGCGGATACATATGGAAAATTGAGTTATATACAAGTAATAATTTCTTGCAATTGCCAATGCAGTAGACAGATAGTTTTATGCTTTTTTTTTCTTTTTTCCCACTTACATAAACAAGATTGACACGGAGCTTCAGGCTTTCACTACACGGTTTATCGACATGACATTAAAGAACAACAACTGTGTACTACTCAGACTGGACTGAAGACGAAATGTTGCACTGGATACAAAAGCACATTAATACTAATCGGTTAGGTAAACGTGTAGACTGTGGTAATACTGGGTAATTCACATTTGGTACACATAAACTATAACATTCTTTTCAGTTAAGACTATTCATCGCAATATTCGTAGAACCATCTCATTTGCCATAAATCTAGGGACCACATTTTCACAAATTCCCTTAAACTGTATTATGACTATTTACAAAATAAAATATTACATTTTGAACTAGGTGAATCTTTATATACAAAAAACAAACAAACAAAAAAAAAAGACCTGCTGGTTGCATGCAATAGGAGTTCTCTTTGCAGTCCCGAAAATATGAAACCAAAAAAAAAAAAAAAAAAACAGGGAAAAAAAATGGAGGACAAATTCGGCTATTAAGAGCGTTGCACACCCCGTCCACGCATCGTTCTCTCTAGACAGCCGTTTCTCAAAAGCTATCAGATTCTTCACATTGTGTGTGTATGTAGGTCCACGCGCGAATTTTTGAGTCTTGAATCCCAAGCAGTCTCAATTCTGCAGTCTTTTGAAAATATTTACACGTACCATTCATTAAAATTTGACGACAGCGTGCTGTGGCTGCTCGTGTGGTGGACTGTGGATGATGCTGGTGATATGGAACTGCTGCTCTGATTTTCTGTGGAAGGGGACACGATGGTGGGTGGCGTGGAGGACTCGTAGCCCGAGCTGGCTGCTGGAGAGGGTTGTGGTGCTTGAGATGTTGACTCGTGAACCTGCATTGAAGCCAAACAAAACAGTTTATGTAAAGCGAAAATATCGAATCATATATAATATCCCATAGGCTATTAAGGAAACCATAACAACCGTTTGCGACTGACTTTATTTCATATTGTTTTTTTATATTGTCATTCCATAAAATCACATTTGTGGCTTTCAAGTCATGCAGAAAAGGAGAAGCAAAATTATGCTTGTAGTATAAAAGTCAACTGTAAAAAAGTAAAACAAAACAATTCTAAAGAAGTTCATGCATTAATGAATGTGAAGATAAATTAGCGGAAATATAATATTTTTTACCTTCATGTGTTTCCGGAGGGAGCTGGGGTGTGTGTAGGATTTATCACACATTTTGCAGAGATAGGGTTTGTCAGAGGTGTGGACGTGCATGTGTTTCTTACGATCACTGCTGTTCGCAAAGCGCCTGTCACAGCCTTCAAACTCACACTTGAAGGGTTTTTCACCTAAACAAAACAGCAGAAATCTCTCAAAATATTTGCACATCTTAGGACGGTAGTATATCTCTGTGAATACAATTTTAAATGTATAGATACATAAATTGGATTAATTAAAATTAAATAAAATCGTTAATTTGGGAAATGATCAGTGCATTATATAAAGTTATTGTTTATTTACCACTACTCAAAAATACCCCATTTAAATTTCAATCTAATTATTCAAGTTATTTTGCAAAAATACTATACTCGTACACGTTTAATATTATACACTATTTCATATATATATATATATATATATATATATATATATATATATATATATATATATATATATATATATATATATATAGGGTTTGAAAATGACTGATAAATATAGCAACGAATAATAACTATGTAATATGTCACTATTATTTTCTTGGCTTGCAAGACACACTTATATACGGCTCCAAAACAATACAGTTAAAAATAATGTTATTAATATGATGCAAATTTGTAATTTCTTACCGGTGTGTGTTCTTTTATGAATTTTCAGATTTTCCGACCGAGCAAATACTTTTCCACAGCCGGGGAACGGACATGGAAACGGTTTCTCTCCGGTGTGCACTCGAATGTGATTAACAAGTTTGTACTTTGCTTTAAACGGTTTTCCTTCCCGGGGACATTCTTCCCAAAAGCAAATGTGATTCGATTGCTCAGGTCCCCCAACGTGCTCCACGGTCAGGTGGGTCACGAGCTCGTGCATGGTGCTGAAAGTTTTGTTGCAGGACTTTTTCGGATTAGTCAGTTGCTCGGGTTCGACCCATTTGCAGATGAGCTCTTGTTTTATGGGCTGTCTCATGTATCGAAAGAAGGCCCCTGCCCCGTGATGGGCAGCCATATTCATGTTCATGGGGCCATAGCCGTGCAACTGAGTCGAGGCGTAGTGTTCGGACCTGGGACTCGCGACGTGGCCATATTGCTCGGCTCTGCCGTACATGTCCCCGGAAAAGCCCAGGCGCATCTGACTGTTCACCACGTTGGAGGAGGCGTGCGTGGCCGCTTGCTCGTGCAGTCCCGGGAAGAGCAGGTGCCCGGCGGCATCAGAGTGTCCGTGTGGCCCGGCGAAACTTCCAGCGGCGGAGGCGAACAGACTGTGCTGCGCGCTCGTGGCGTCTCCGAAGCCCCGATTACGAAACAGAAAGTCCCGAGTGGAGTTGAAGGCGGCGGTGGAGTAAGAGCTGACATGAGTGTGGTGGTGATGGTGTCCCAGGGCAGCGGCGGCGGCGTAGCCAGGCGCCTGCGAGGAAAATGCCGTTTGCCCAGAGCCCAGATCGTGGGTGCCATGGTTGATTTTAAAAGCGCCCATGCCGTCGGCAAACGGATTAATGCCCAGAGCCACTTCTCTGTCTGTAACTTCGCCTGTTGAGTGATGCCTAGTGGAGCCGAAAGTAGTCACTCCAATGGTGGGATACTGTGGTCCTGCGTCCAAGAGCATCTTCAGTCTACAGCTGAGGAGACTAAGAGAGAGCAAGAATCTCTAACAACTGTCTCTGCTTGCAATTTCTCTGACTTAAGTGTGCAAGGCAAACTCCGATCCCCTATTTCTATTTACTTTTTAGTGGAGAGGAATTTCTCCTCTCTTGCTCATCCGATGCACACGCAAATCATGTGCAATATTGTCTTTTGCGGTTTCTCTTCCTGTGGCGCAACTTTCACCTCCTCGGTCAGGCGGTGAGCTTCAGACTGATAGTCGCAATCATTCCTGCAGATAAATGAATTGAAAAGACAACACCGTCCACCCCTGATGAATGGGGAAGGAGGGGGGCGGCACGTGACCCCGTGCTTGGACCATCATTGGAGAGGGTGCTCTCCCCCTACTAACATTCACTCACCAAATAACAGCCCGCCATGCCTCAGCATCAGTGCGATTGGTCGGTTTGCATCATCAATCTATGGGATTGCTGACTGTGATTTTGCTCGGGATGGTGAAATTCTGAAAACAGAGTTTAGGGAATGCATGGCAGAATAATACCTTTTATCCCAGACGGAGGACTTCCACGTTTGGCCTTCTTCTGTGAAAGCCATGTTAAACTGCTGAAGTAAACCTGCGCGTGCATCGAGTAAACACTCCAGTAAACACATAGGTGAAATGTAATATTTTTTTTCCCCTTTTATTTTTCATCTAATGGGGTGGACCTATGTGCATCAGTTTGGTGAAAACTCTGCATTTCACATGTTGTTTCCATAAAAGTAGATGTGAAGTGGAAAAAAAAAAAAGAAAAGAAAAAACGGGCCACACCACCCGCAGTCCTGCATCACTGTCTTTTCTTTTTTTCAACTTTAGCATTGAGCATTTCATATTCATGATTTTTTATTTCTGGTTGTTTTTTTCACATGCACCATTTTTAATGGCAATGCACATTGAGAGATCAGTAGGAAACCTCAGTGGTTTTGCAATGCGCGATTAAAGTCGCAGTGCGCTTCTGCAAATCACTTCATTTATAGCACTGTTGTTTGCATTTACTTAGAGTTTGGGTTTGCACATGATGTGCTTTTTAACGCCACGTGAACACAATTCAGATAGTGTGTTGTAAGCCTAATTTTCCTTTAATTTTAGGCCTTCCAAAGATGCCTTCCAACTTCCTAAAATTGATTCAAACCTGCGAATGCTGTGTCTCTTTCCGTTATCCATATTTTCTAGCTGTGTTTTTGAAAGATTAAGGCCGTGATGTATCACCTTGTGTGTTTAAAAGTTGTGGGTTGTGGAAGTTGTGAAGTGGGATTTCTCTCTGCTGGAAACTCCGGCGGCTGGAGTTCAAAGCCGCATGAACAGACGAGCCATTAAAATATCATCCAGACTGCAGCCTTCAGCTCCATTCACTCCCAAACTCATTCCAGAGAGAGAGCGAGAGAGAGAGAGAGAGAGAGAGAGAGAGAGAGAGAGAGAGAGAGAGATGAGAGAGAGAGAGAGAGAGAGAGAGAGTCAAGGGAAGCTGTTGAGTTGAATGTTGTGTCTTAAGGACGTTATCTTTATAAAAGAAATCTGGACGATGTCTTCAACAAGTGGAAAACGGTAAGATTCATAGCACTGGGACAAAATGAGTTTTGGAAGCTGGATTCATTTGAAATTGCTTACGGAGCATAATAGATTCAAACAGAGAAATTAGGTGCTTTTCATACACAACTTTGCAACAATTAAATTAGCAAAAAAGTTTGAAGTGGCATGTTAAAGAATAGGCTCTAAGGACTATGTTTCAGAGAATAGTAAAAATTGGAAAATAAAAGCACACAATCAACTTGATTGTCTTATTTTATGTTCTAAATGTATCAATAACCCTAAGAAATAATCACTGCCCTAAGAGTATGAACAAAACTTTATTTTGGCTAGTTTAATCCATATGTTTGAATCGAACATGGGGAATGCGGGTTTTTTTTAGAACGAGACTGTTGAGAATGTTCCTGTTAGCCTGTATAGAGTTTATTTTTATTTATTTTTTCAATAATTTTGCAGTATCTGATCTTCTTTCATGAGTGTTGTAATCTATTCCGTTTCCAAATCAAACAAAGTCGCTGTCCTTCTTAGCATTTTGTTTTCTTCTGTCTACTACATGCAAAGTAGCTTATAAATAAACTTTTAGTTCCGTGCCCAAGAAATGCAGCTGCGACCCATTCGAACTGAGCCCCGTCCATATCACTAACATCTTCACTATTCGTCATAGTTCGCACAATGTTTACTTATTTATGACATGGATGGTATGGTTTTGTCACCAGTCTGACAGATCAATTCATGTCGTTTCTCAAGGGATTTCCAATTTACTTACATCAATAATTGAATAAATTGGCCTTCATTATTCATTAAAATGAAGCAACTTAAAGGTTTTCATGGAATCTTAGATTTGAAATGTTTAGACTGTATGTTCACGTTTGCTGAGCTCAGAACTACTTAAGGTCGGTATGAATCTATCACAATGGCCTTCAGATACATTAAGTAATGTTTCAGTGAAATCAAGCTTCATTACACTGTGATGTTGCAGTCCTCCAACCAAAAATACATACATTACAATAAAAAATACGCACGGCTATGTGTATGAATTAGATTTGCAATGTTCGTATAGCGTATGGCAGGGCCTAGGTTAAAACAAAAATACACAATATAGTCTACCTTAGAGTTAAGTTACAAAGCAGTGCGGGTTGGGGGTGGGGAGTCAACTGTTTCATTTTTCATCGAGACACATGAGTACTAGACTACTACAATCTAAATACTCTTTATATTCTCACGTATAATCCGCCTAATGGCAACAGATATTGCATTTTTGATATTTGACACAATAACTCTTTTTTTTTCCTTGACTTTCTTTTGGGACAGTTCACCCAACACTTTCTTTTCGTCTCTGACAGATTTGATTAAGATACAGCTATAAAACAGTTGCGATCAAGGTCGTAATTGTGTTGCAATCTTGCGTTTGTCTTTTTTAATTATTGTGCATGGAGGAAACAGCCCCATTTACTGAAATTATTTCAGTTCATCATGATGACTGAATCGGAGACTTATGAAAGTTTTCAATGTTACTTAAATGTTAATAGAAGCAAGTACATTTGTAACAAACATCCACAACAAACGTTTAAATACAAGACTGTATGAGGCATTTTAGTTGATGCAAAATATTAAACTTCGTGAATAGCCATATAGTTTGGTCGACTTCCTCTTCAGCTCACAATTGCACATTAGAACTGAAAAAAAAAACTTTTTTAACTTGCGGCATGGACGCAAAATGGCTCAAAGGCGGTTTTATTTAAGATAGTTTGGAGTGCACACACACACACACACACACACACACACATATATATATATATAAATAAAGAAAGAAAGAAAGAAAGAAGGAAGGAAAGAAAGAAAGAAAAACAACTGTATAAAAATGAAAATAGTGTTTTCTGAACGGTAGGAGAGGTTCGAAGATAGGTCTAAAATGTCATTTATGGACATGTACACGCATGCTCATTGAATGATTATAATAAACATTTGTCTAATACCTGTTGACGCAATGGTAGGGAAAATAAGCACAGTTTAGAGCTTTACTCTACTGGACAAAGTTCAAAGCTAAATCTACTGAAACGATTGGGTCTGTTATCATGAGATTGGGACTGCCATATTTCTCTCAAGATTTTCATTACACGTCGATAAACACGACGTCTGATTCATGATACCACTTTATTCAGAGCAGGTGTACTGTCAACTAAGTGTTTATTAAATCACGGTAAGTAATCAGTGATATATAGTTTTACGTTTAGAAATAATTTGAGTATTAGTAAATTCGCTTAACAGTTACAGGATATTCTTCAAAGACGTTGCTGCCCTGTACATATTTGATGTAGCACCACCTCCTGCGTGCCTGATCCGCCACCGCCGAACAACTGAGGTCGAAAATTACCCCCGATCATAACAACAGGTCTTTTGCGTCTCTCTCTCTCTCTCTCTCTCTCTCTCTCTCTCTCTCTCTCTCTCTCTCTTTCTCTGGACAATAGGCGACCTTCGCGCTTTTCACAAGACACCGATCCCATGACGACGACGTAGAAGCACAGGAGGGAAACTTTTGTCAGCTAAAGAATTTAATATAAAAAAGCAAAACGCATTTTCTTGACGCGCATTTGCAGATTTCCCACAGCTGTAATGTGTATATAAAGAAATATTACATCGCTTCGATGTAACTTTGGTATTGCACTTTAAATTACAATAACCTTTGCATAACAAAACATTTTGTATCTGTTGCCTAAGGCTCAGCGCATGCGCTCTAGCTGTTTGCTGTCACTACAACATTTTTCTTCACATTGGAAACTGTCACGAGTGACGTCAATCACGGAGCTCTGACCAATTAGAGCGCTCCGTGATTGTTTGGCTCCACGGGCTGCAGCGCCTACCATGAATCTCTATTCAGTATATCAAAGCGTCCTGCTGCTGCCTCTCAACCGAATGGGATTCCACGTAGGCACTGAGATAGCAACTAAACTTTAGGGGAAGTTTTTTTTCTTCTGTATTTTTCAAAGCGATTAAAATATATTTGTCATCATCATTATTATTATTATTTGCCTGCTGTCAAGTTATTCTAAAATTAGGAGTAATGAGCGTGGATGCTTTAGGAAGCCCTGTGATGGACCCCGCGTTTTCCAAACGGAACACGACGCTGAGATTAGTTGACTTGGCAGGGGCGCACCACCATCACCATCATCACCACCATACCCCTCAGAGCGTGACAGGCTTCCCGGGGTTCAGCAGCCATCCACACTCAATGGCTCACTCGCACCCTGGGGAGATGACTGCGGAACCCCGCCTGGGGCCGAGTCCATTCGGGCCAGAACACATGGGGCACTCCGCGGCCCTCAAAATCAGCCCAACCCATCATTATCCCCACCACCACCACCACCATAATCATCATATTGCAGGCCACGGCGACGTGGTCTCCAGTCAATCGGGAGCTTTTGGCCCGGTGCAGGCGGCAACGGTCCCGTACTCTATGTCTCACACGGCCCAGGCGTTATCCGCAGGTAGGGATTTCCTCATTCGGCGAGATTTGACAGCACAAGCCATGCCGGTGCTGACCGATCAGACTTCTGGTGGTTCAGCCTCTCACCACGGAATGTTTGTCTCGACAACAGGTAGCTATCCGGGACATTATGGTCATCACCCCGACCCCGGGAACCACGCTCTCTTCCCTGGACTTCATCACGAGCAGCCATCTAACGGAGCACCAGGTGGCCAAGCCTTGAACGGACAAATAAGGTTAGGAATACCTGCCGAAATGTACGTTAGGTCTGATCATTTGAGTCAAGTGGCGAGCTCCAGGGCGGACCCGTTCGCAGGTTCTCCTCTGCACGGATACGGCGGTCTCAATCTGAACATGAATCTCAGCGCACCCCACCACGGACCTGGCGCTTTTTTCCGTTACATGAGGCAACCGATCAAGCAAGAGCTCATCTGCAAGTGGTTGGAACCAGAGCACTCCGCCAAGAAACGTTGCTCCAAAACTTACAGCACCATGCACGAACTAGTGACACATGTGACTGTGGAGCACGTTGGAGGACCAGAACAGGGGAACCATATCTGTTTTTGGGAAGAATGTCCGCGAGAGGGAAAGCCGTTTAAAGCAAAGTACAAACTTGTAAATCATATCAGAGTGCACACCGGAGAGAAACCGTTTCCCTGTCCATTCCCTGGCTGTGGAAAAGTATTTGCTCGGTCGGAAAACCTGAAAATCCACAAAAGGACACACACAGGTCAGTGACTTAATTCATGTCCCAATGGACATTTAAGTAAAATAGTTTTGGCACATAACACTTCCTTTACTAGAGATACAGCTAAAGTGTAAACACATAGAAAATGTTGGCGTGCAACTACTTTATTAATTATGTGAAAGTATCTTGCTAAATAGATGCACCACATTTTCTCGATAACTAAAACTGCTACGATGAGCTTTTTTATTGGGGGAAAAACAATCAGAATGCTGTATCTTGTCTATGCTGGAATGGCTTAGATCACAGACACCATTTTTGAGCTGTTATTTGACGAATTTCAAAAACGATTGAGCGATAATTCGACAAAAAGCAATTATCGCTGTTATCGCTTGCTTGCTTTTTAATGTTGTGTTTTAAAAATGATATATTCCTTGCTTTCAGAAATTGTTTACAGCTGTCCCAAAACATTAATATGTTTGGGGCCTACTGCCTCCTATAGACTGACAACATAAGAGGGGAAGCGATAGGGTGCCGCTTTGTTTACAATGACCAAAGTAGCCTAATTTTTGCAAAATAAATAGTTTGTGGACATCGCCTGTCTATATTAATTATTCTGAGATATGGATACCTGTGTGTTTTAATTCCCTTTGCAACTCGTTATATTGGCATAGGCTACTTTTTCGCTCAATTACGGAAACCACAAACGCTCCTTTTCAAAAGTTTTCGATTCAGGACAAGATACAGGGCCATGGATGCAATTTTAGAGAGTCTTGATTTCTTTAAACGTCAGTTGTTGTGTTCCAATTACCCTAGGTCAGTGACTGTTCCTTCCAAAATCAATTAGCAATTTACTAGCATTACATGCACCAAGAGGAAAGATGGTGCATCAGTCACATTTATTGCAGAACTGCAACGATATGAAGAACTATTCACTAAGCACTTTTCTCGAAACCTCTATTTTGATTGTCCGCATGCAACAAGTCGCTACTAAAGTTCTGAAGAACTAAATCACACTTCAGTTCACATATACTTTATATTTATTTCTAAGTGGAACTTTCATATTCAGTATTACTACAAATGCTTTTGGGCTGTACAGTTATTTTGTTGAATTTGGACTGGATTATTTAAGGACCCCCCTGGGTTAGAAATTGAACCGTTCATGCATATCAGATTTAGTAGCGAAATTCATCGCGCTGAAGTGTGTTTTAGCAAATAGCGTTGGTATAATTAGTTAGCCTATATATGGATGATATATGGTACACAAATATATTAAATGTTCCACTAGATGTCTCAAGATTGATAATCAGGTGACACACAGTATATATAGTGCTTTCTGTGATAAATTCCCGAGGTCAGAGTCTCTCTTTTTATTGTTTTCGCTGTATTTAATATTTGGTTACGGATATGGTTTCCCAAGGGTCTCTTCCTTGCTGCTTTCATGTAGTACCCTAATGTACTTGATTGGCTCTTTTGGCCCAACAGCTGAAGGTCATATTGATATTCAGAGAGCAACTGTAATTAGACAGCTGCAATTACGTGGTCTCATAAACTCCTGGAGCTTATGTCCTTCGGAAATATGCATGATGTGATTGAATGTAATTAATTCAAACATTTCTATTGCCTGGCTGCCTTCTCCATCAGCTATTATGGTTATAGTGGGACAGGCCTAACAACAGTTTAGATGGTGGATCAGATGTATTTTATGAGACATCCATGCTCCACATTCCAAAGCTAAATTAAACTACTATGAGAGGACATAGCTTGAAATAATAATAATAATAAAATTAATAATACATATTATTGTGTGCAAGCAGATGCCCAATAATCTGTAATTGTGAAAAGATATCATTGCTGTCTGAGCGTTTCAGTCACAGGGGACTTGCCATCTGAGAGACATAGCACTAAAATGATAATCAAGATATCATCATGGGGCTCATGTGACCTGATTTACCCTATGCAGACTTACATGTCAAGTGTTTTTGGTTTTGTGCTCATTGTAATAACGGAATTATAACGGAAGTACATATGTAATGCACGTTGACAAATATTGACATTTGACTTCTGTGTTTCTTGTTATAGGCGAAAAGCCTTTTAAATGTGAGTTCGACGGCTGTGACAGACGATTCGCCAACAGCAGTGACCGGAAAAAGCATTCCCACGTACATACCAGCGATAAGCCGTACAGCTGCAAAGTCAGAGGTTGTGACAAATCGTACACCCATCCCAGCTCTTTGAGAAAACACATGAAGGTGCACTGCAAGTCTCCACCTCCGAGTTCGGGTTACGAATCATCGACTCCATCTCTTGTTTCTCCTTCATCGGACATGGGACGGGAGCCAGCTCCCTCTGCGCTCTCCGAGCCACTCTCGTCATCGTCCCAGCCGGCCAATTTAAGCGAATGGTACGTGTGTCACAGCTCCGGTGCCAGTGGGCCCCAGACCCCACCCAGCGGTTCATCCACACCGGGCCATACAGAGGGGCCAATGTACGGCAATCCTGAACGGAGGGACGTCTTCTAACCAAATGCGGGCCATAGAATATTCCCTTGGCAAAATTACGAAACTGACTTTGACATCTTCTTCTCATTTTTTTATTATTATTTTTTGAACAGAATGGCCGCAGGCTGACACTTAGTCAGTACAAATAGTAGGCTTGTTCACACTTACTGCCTTACTGAAGGATGCACTGGCTCCTTGACAGCTAATGTCACTGCCTAACCAACAATCGATATAAAAAAAAAAAAACATGTCATGAGTGTCTATGGTTCTAAATAATGTATTGGTCGTACGCATGTAGCTGTATTATTATTATTTTTTTTTTGTAAATTCCGCTTTGATTTCAAAATCCATTTAATTTATTTTTTAATCGGTAAAGAATTTATTTTAATTTTATTTTCTTTCTTTTTTTGTATTATTAAACCAAAGTGCTTATATTATAAAAAAAATTGTACATATGTAAATGACGACGTTTCAATGTTTATGTGTCAACAGTAATTTTGTAAGGTTTGGTCTTTCAGCGATTTTTAAATGTTTGCTACTCTACTTCGTACATAATTAATATTTGGGATTGTTTGAATTTCTAAGGACGTAGACTAATTTCCTCATTTGTGCATTCTCCAGCCAAGCCAATTTGATGGAAATATTATTACTGTATTTGATATGACATTTCACTTATGGTTAGTCATTAATCAATGTGGTTATTTTGTGATTTTGTAAAACTTCAACAATCCATTTTTATGAAAAAATATTAATTACAAGAAGAGACCTTAAAATGTGTACCGAAATGCCTTGTAAGTTGTCAGTATTTTAAAATAAATTGTGTATGATGCAAGGCTAATTCTTCGTACATCACAGTTTAGTGACAATAGATGGATTAATCACTATATATATATATATATATATATATATATATATATATATATATATATATATATATATATATATATATATATATATATAGCAACGCACCAATTTTAAATCAATTTAATTTTCTTAGCAATCCACATTGCTATAACTTGTTATATGCCTTTATATTGCTTATACACACAAATATACCCTAGCTTTACACTCCAGTTACATGGGCACCAACTGATGAAAGAGTTGCATATTTTCACACAGACTTCAAAGAGGCTTATATACAAAGAGACATTTTTTTTTCACGACGGTGAATCTTCATGGTGAGTTAGGGTTTCTATAGCAAAAGCCGAGTCAAATTCAAATAAAATGGGCACCGGGGCTATAGACCCCGTCCTGTCAGAAAGAATGCAAAAAATGCTCTGAAAGAAGTAGAATGTGTAGTAAGATGAACAAACGAATATTTATTTATTTAATAGTTCATTCTGCTTGGTTTGACTTGGTTTAGTGCAAGTTTGTTTCCACCTTAAAAAGGGGTAAATGGCCTACACTTTATTTGGAATAGCCTATAAGAATTGTATGATGGGCATATGGCTTGCCCAATACATTTAACATTAAAGGCAAATCAGCTATTGTTAATCGATACATCGATTCATCGATCTATGAGACATATCGAGTCATATCTATTTTTTCACGTTATGAATCCCTATCCAGGGAATGTAGCTTTACGTCCACTAGTGTGAGCAGAGTTTAGGATAAGTTCTCGATTGCTTCCTTTAAAACTTTATCCTTATTGCTATACATTGGATTTGCTGGAGGGGGGTTGATAATGTATGTTTGGCAGTATATGACAGATTTTAGCTTTAATTTGAAAGCTTTAGTTTTAGCATTGTTTTCTTTTCAGTCTTACCAACTGCTCTACTGAACAGTGGAAATAAATACGATGGGGAAATAGCCAAACAGTTGCGTTCATAGTGTCCGAGCTGCTGTAGCGAAGGAGAAAGGGATAATTTTGTCTCAATTGAAGCGAGGGTCCTTTGAAGTGTTTTTATTATCAGGGAGATTCCTGCATGTGGTCTAAACAACGCTGATGACATGCGGCCTCTCCGTGACACAAGTTTGATCGCCCAATCTTTTCAAAAGTGATTCAAGTTTTTCATTTCATTCATCAAACTAAGAGGGAAACGAATTTTACAAGAATCAAGTACTTTCAAGTAATATTAACTATCGACAAGCTGCCTCTAGCGGTCTCCTGGTGAGCCTGAGAGCGCGCACGCTCGTCCATGTACCAATGTGGCGATTAAAGGGGACTGAACAATAAATGTTTCTTTTCAACAGTTTCTCGTTTGACAATAGTATCGAATCCGTTTTTTTTTTTTTTTTTTCATCTTCTCTGTTCTCTTTTCCAATACGCCAGCCATTGCTATAGTTAGTGGTCTGCCTATAACTGTAGTTGCAACGTATAGAGATGTTTATATATATATTTTTATTTCAATAATAATACAAAGAATCAGAATCAGAATAATAACAAATGTCATTTTCCAAATGCAAAGGGGTCGTCTACAAAGAAGCACAATCGAAACACAAGACACGCGTCCAGCGTTAAATGCTTGCAATAACAGTCAATAAAAGTTGAATCATATCTTATTTAACTTGTTACAATATGGTGGCCTTTGGCCGAACTATGAATTGGCATTCTCATTAAGTCCAGCAATATCTTCAACTTGCCTCTGTAGAGAAAGTAGAAAAACGTATTCTTTGTTAATCGCAGGCCAGGGCTCATTTGAGTGTGAAATATAATTTCTTTGTGAAATAATTGAGGCGATAATCACACTTCCGGAAACTGTCCTGCATTATTTCACAAAGCTCTTTTAATAGGGGATTAGTGGTTCTCTCCACACCATTCAACGCTCTATTTAATGTCATAATTACATGACAAGGGCTGAGTGGAATTCGCATGCAAAATGACAGGACAGGTGCAATGGCAAATAAATAAATATATAAATGAGCAAATAACACAAAGCAAGTTAAAACGGAATATGCTTACCTTTTGACCTCCATGTTGTCTGTCTAGTATCTAGTTAAGTACGTGAGCCACTTGTATGTTACTTTGTACTGACTTGCTCAGCATTAGTTGTTTCGACTGTGAAGAGTTGTCTATAATGCAACGCTATCAAGAGCTTTATAAATCACAATTAGGTCAAATTAGAGGTAGGGTTATGTTTAGAGATAGTTTTAAGGTTGGGGTAGGGTCAACAAAACAATGCAGATGTAATGACATGCAGGTACTTTTAAATGTAAGCACAACATAACAACATGTAGGCCTATATACCTTTTAAGTATTATTTTTTTTTTTAATACATTGTTTTAAATGCCTCATTTCTGAATGTAAGTACTTAATAGTTAGACATCTAATATAAAGTTGGTCCTCCAATTGGAAATAAAGAAATGCATGGATAGGCTATCGTTCCCATTTCATTTCAATGCTTTGCTCAGCATTTTGTTTCTTAACTTTTTGCATTCTTGTTATAAGAGTAAGTGTTATAAGGATTTGGTCTTGGTGGAAAAAAATATAATTCACCCTGAATGGACAAAAAACCAATAGTTCATGCATTATTCATGCATTTTTACAGTTTTACCCTTTTTATTACATTCATTTCTTCGTACTCAGTCCTGAACATTGGTATTTTTGAGTTATTTGTATATATTTTGACTCATCAAGCTAATGTTTATGTTCACAAGAGATAGAAATAGTGTAAACGTCACTTTGCATGTACTATGTATATAGAATTGTCTATTAGATGAACTGAAGTAGCTATGTAGTAAATATGGCATCAAATGTTATCTAACCATTTTAATGTTATGATTATGCAGTGTACATTCTGACAAGCTGTAATAGTTTTGGTAAAAGCCCCAGTGTACAAAACAGGGTATCTTTTTTTAACGCTATGCATTAAAGTGTCTTTGACATACATGTTAGATGCAAATATAAATCATTACAGTTGCAAAATATGAATATATGTTATTACACAATAAATGCCTGTAGTTCATATGTAATACATAGTGTAGGCTACACTTGTGTTATTACATTGTAACGGGGCCACTTTTTACCCAAGTTTACCCAGTGATCTTTTCTGAAAACCCCATTCTAGTTGTGAGGCTAACTATAAATATTATACTAATGAAGTTATTCAAATGTCAGATCTCGCTGGTTACCAGTTTCAACTTTATTTCACGTGAAAGGAACTTGAATTTAACTCAAACATGGTTCAATAATTCAATTATCTGCCGTTTTACATCACCTCCTGCATCATTATGCTCCGATGTGTAATGGAGAAGAGTTACTGGCATGCATAGACTAAATAAAAAGAAATAGCAAGAAATTGCTAATAAATTGGCAAGTCTGATTGAATAAGCTCCTAAATAGTCAGATTATCACCATCTACCATTCGCCTGCGCTGAGTTATTGTACTTTCATGGTTGAAGGATTTTTTTTTTTTCTCTTTTGAGAATCAGCCCCTATAGTTAGTAGAGTGAACACTGATCTCTAACAACCTTCAGATAATGTAGCAGTATGCACCGCACTACTTCGCACCTGCACTCTGAATGGGAACCTTCTTTCAATGTGAGATACGCTTGTTGGCCTTGAATCTCAAAGCAGCTGCATGAATGAGTCGAGCGACCCATGCTTATTTCGCTTCCTTTGATCTCAGATCTCCTCTCTCTCTCTCCAATTTGATCGTGATTGCTCTTGATTGAGCAACAAGGACTTTCTACTTGATATTAAAACAGAGTATATAAGGGGCACATGCACAGGATAGATGCCATCCAAAGCATCGCGCTATGTGGGGAGCATCCTGCGCTTCTCTTATGTGTTTCCACTAAAAACAGATTTCATCCATTAGTCAGTGAAAGCACATGCCATTGCTGTTTTATTTCATGGCAAAGCATTTAATAGAAGGAGCCAAGAGAACATTCCACTCTTGAACATTAAAGCCATTGGAAAGGTGATGATTTGCAATACTGCATGACTGCTGATCTGAGAGTAACGTTACGTTTTTCAAATCTGTTCACGTCCAAGTCAAGTTAAGATTAAAAAATAGAACAAATAAATAAATAAATAAACGCAGATGTGCACTCTGAGTCTGAACGACATTGAGTAGATAAGTTGCCAATGCTTCGTGGGATCACTGGTCTGCAAACATTTTAACTATTTTCTTAAACGCAACCTTTTCATTTTTATGTGACTAAAAAGTCAAGAACATGAGCATTATTTAGGTATTGATCGAATGACTACAACTGAGATTTACTTTGATTTTCTGGTCAAGTCGTTTTTGCTGAAAATATCGCCTTTGTTTTGGTTATGCTAATATATAGGCCTATATTGGTATTCCAAAGGAACCTCGTATTTGTTAACTCAATTGGATGTTCTTATGACTGTTTAATTCAATGTACAGCTTTTACAGGGGTCTGCGCAGACCGACACCAAAATGCAAGCAAAAGTAAGTAAATTAACTGCATTTCCATATTACAATTGCTCAATATATGGATTGTTCCAATTTAATCTCCTGATGCCTAAATTGAATGTTCAAAACTCTCTTGGCAATAGGCCATGTCGTCTTCTAATACAATGATACAAGTGACATCAATCAATCAACTGTTCCAGCATTAAGTGTATGGTACAAATGGCTAATGATGATAATTAAAAAAAGTAAGTAAAAAATAATGAAATCGTTTTTATGGGAGTATCAGATTTATTTAAGTGGGCCATACATCATCACCATGGGCAAATGATAATGAATTGCTGAATGTGCCCTTCAGCAATTAAGTATTTCTGAAATATAATTTATCATCACGCGGCTCATATTTCATATTATGAATAGCATACGAGGAGGTTGGTGTGGAGGCGTGAACATCCTTTTAAAGAAAGTTTAAAAGTTTGGCGTTCTGAGAGCAAGTTAGTTTTCAGATGTCACCAATCGAAACAAATCTCTGTGGTTAAATGTGTACCTGGATTAGAAAACGTTTTCCTATCATTAAATGTAACCATCTTAGCCTGTCTGCAGAAAAGACGGCGCAGGCGCTGTGAACTAACTACTAAAGTTCGTCTGGTTTGAACTCTCTGGAAATCAGTGGTGCTATATATATATATATATATATATATATATATATATATATATATATATATATATATATATATATATATATATCATGATCATACAGTTGGTGAAAAAGTCACAAATAACAAGACATCAAAATCTAAACAACTAAAATCTGCTAAAATACTATTACATTTTCAATACCACGTTCTGTTTGGGGTCTAAGAGACCCCAATGCAATTTACTAACCCGAAAAATACGTAACATTTGTTGATAGCTACTTCATGAATAGTATGAGGTCTGGCTATGAACAAGATTTGCTACAATTGCTACAAACAACACAATACAATGCAATATACAATATTCTATTCCATCGCATTCTTCAATCGTCCTCTATGAAAATATTACATCCTGAGACCTCAAGCATAAATAGGCTACAACTAATTTTCACATGCTTGGATTTTCTGATTGGCGTTCACCCTGTAATATTATACACTATATTTTAATTTTTTTTCTTAATTGCATTATTCAGAATAATCCCAAACAGAAACAAAGTTCTTGGTAAGTCACATTCTTGAAAAGGCATGCTTGGTATAAAAGGGCAAGCTTTGATTAATCATAATATAACACTAACTGCGTTTTGTTTAGATTGGAATAACTTAAAAAATGAAATTGATGGGGGAAAATTGATAATTTGAAAGCTTGAAGTGATCATTTCAGTCTCTAGGACCCCCAAAACAGTAAAGTCAACAGAACATGAGTTAACATTAACATAACAATAACAATAATAATAAAGATGATAATAATAATAATAATATCTATACTACTGCTACTAGTACTACTACTACTACTACTACTACTAATAATAATAATAATATATTATTATTATTATTATTACTATTATTAATAATACTTAATATAATAATAATAATAATTATTATTATTAATAATAGCCATAATAATAATAATACTTAATAATAATAATAATAATATATAACGTTAATTATTATTATTAAATACTACTATTAGTATTATTATTATTATAAATTATTATTATTATTAATAATAATAATAATAATAATAATAATAATAATAATAATAATAGCCTACTTCATAATAGAGACCATAATAATAATAACGATCATTATTATTATTAAATAATAATACTACTAATATTAATAATAATAATAATAATAATAATAATAATAATAATAACAATAATAATAATAATTATTATTATCCACTGCTTTTTCCATAGGCAGCCTCAGCAACAGGTTGTAAATTGGATTTGGATTGTGCAACTTTACGCAGGTGTCGGGTTTCAGCCGTCTGAGAGTAACAGTCGTGATTGACCTCTGGTCATCTGAACGAGGCATGTTTCAGAACTGCTGTGCGAGGAAGCGCCTTCCCATAGAAACCCGCCATGGAGCAGATCAATTTACATTCAAGGTAAAGTGCTGCACAGGGCAGTCAAAGGCTGGACAGAGTGCCTGAACTAGTGTGAAAGTACACCGAATAGAATCGAATTTTAATGCTAAGAGCAGGTTACTCTAATGCTAAACGAGTTTTCGAAAACAGAATCTGATATCATACATCATAATAACGTGCAAAATGTTTCAAACATGCAAATGTGCGTTTCCAACGTGACGTTTTAAGTCATTGGTTTATGTGCACTATTTCACACGACGGCAGAAATGTGCTGTGCATGGTGAATGCACAGTTTGAGCGGGGAATAATTCCTGTGATCACTCTAGCATCAACACAGACTTTGGGTCATTTCTTCATCTCCCGCAGAAAAGACATTACGCCTCTCATATTTACATACCCTATAATATTTGTCAAACATTCATAAATTACAAATGAATGAAATCTTCCACGTCCCTCTGAGATCACTCTAATGAACATATGGAGTATTATGTGAATTTTGACACATCTTTGTTAAGTTTAATGTCTTTTGCGTCACCATGGTCTATTAAACAGCATTATATCAGAGTGTTGTCACAGTGACTAGATGGCCTGCTTTAGGTATGACACACAACCAGGAAATAAATGACCCACAACTACAGAGGAACAAAGAGAGGCTACATACGAACTTAAAAACTGCAGTCTGTTTCTTTAGATACAAAATAAATATCTTGTTATAAAGAATTCTTCATGTAAAATGATCTCAAACATGTATATATATATATATATATATATATATATATATATATATATATATATATATATATATATATATATATATCACACACATCATATATTTTATTTCAGAGAATTTTGCTCAATATACAATTCATTTTATTCTCTCATTATAGTTGTAATGAAACTTATTGCTGTTGCTGCTGTTAAGGGTGTTTTTTATTAGGCTACAAATATGTTTTTATCTGCGTTGTTTTTGTTTATTTATTTAGTAGGCTATATGTTTTTTGAGTGTGTGTAGTTTTTATTTGGAGTTGAGGCTCAGAGTGAAATGTCAACAGCCACCTGCGTGTTGTTAAAGCACAACGTTTGAAGGGGGTGTGGATCAATATTAATCACCGGCAAGTAAAGTGTCATTCAACTGCAATTCATTTCCGCTCCGGCATTCTTTCTCTGTCTTTCTTTCTTAGAGCCACAGACGCGTGGCTGGGCTTCCAACATCGACTTTTCCAATTAGACACACACAAGACAAGTTATCTCGATATATGCACTTTCTGTACTTGAACAATTACACGTTTTGAAGAACTCTGTCTTGAGGAAGAATTCAAAGGTTTAGTGATGAGAGTCATTTGCAACATTTTCTGATCCACCGATGCATTTTAATGAGGGGGAATAACACTTAATTTTTTATCAATATGATATCCTTTATTTTATTTGAAAGGACCAAGCAGTGATATTTGCAAAATGTACAAAAATGTAAAAACAAACAAATACATAAATAAATAAATAGATTTAAATAATTACATAAAAAAGAAAAATCTATAAAATCAAATAAAGCGACCTTTTTTAATGGAAAATGGCAAAATAACAGGACCTTTTTTATTATTATTATTATAATCACTTTTTTGATATTATTATTTTGTTTGATATTAAATGCAATCTTCTTGAATATGTCAACAAGGACAGAACTGTCGGAGGTTTTAGTTTTTTCTTTTCCTCAAATATTGACAAATAACAAAATCTGTGTTTTAATTATGTCTAATTGACATTTTTAATCAACTGACGACGACATTTAAAAAACAATGCCCGCTGCCACATGCTGCATCTATAACGTCTTGATCCTGACACAAAAGCTGATGATCTTTTTCTTTTTTTTCTTCTTTTTTTCCAGCAACATCAAACCCCGGGCAGAATAGTTAATTCATCAAAAGGAAAGTTTCTATAAGATTTTTCTCCCCATAATGAAAGATTTAAATAATAAGTCGACCACTGTGACATTCTTTGGACTTGGGCTATTTTTCATAATACTCTTTTGTGTGGCCGAGGAAACTCCACGGCTGGAATAGTCTGAGATTTCCACCATTATTTGCACAGATTCAGTGTTAACAGCTTGTTAAAATGTGTAGATAGATTCAGACGGTGGTTGTACCAAAGAAAATGCTTATTTTTGACATAAAATGATCTCAGAGACAAGGTAAGAATTGTTTTATTTTATAACAAAAGAAAGAAAAAACGGCTAAACTTATCACAAACAATTTATACCCTTTAAAATGTGTGTTTTTGCGTGCATGTGACATGAAGGAAACCAAAGAATAATACAGGCGTTCTTATTATGGACTCTTATGAACCTAATTAACTATATGCTTAAAATCAATTGTTTCCCGAGCCCAGTAAGGGTCCATGGCTGCAAGCAGAGAGAGGCCTATTTTTGCACGTGTGAAAGAAGGAAGTAGCTCTACCTGTCATTCATTAAGACGACACAAACTCAATAGAGAGAGGGGAAGCTAGATTGGACCTCCTCGTTATACCTGCCGTGCAATTAGTGCTACTTGTTTCTTTAATCCGCCTGTCTCCTCATAGTTACAATTGAACTTACGGACCAAAAGAGAAGAATGCAACCATCAAAAACAGATGCTGCCCCTGCATACTTGATTCATATTTTACACAATAGGTATTATTCCAATGTATCATTTCATTAATTATAGTTAGCAGGAACTCAGTGGCTCAGCGGTACTGCAATGGCCTGCCAATGTAATTCATTTCCCAAGTTAACTCTGCTAAAGGGTTTTTGTTTTGTTTGATTTTTTTTTTTTTCCCCTACGGGATACAAAGTACTGTTACGTGGTTTGGCTGCCATCCGTTGCATCTGAAATGTTTCTTTTGCCATAGATAGATAGATAGATAGATAGATAGATAGATAGATAGATAGATAGATAGATAGATAGATAGATAGATAGTTCTTAGTTTTATAGTTAGATAGATATTTAGTATATATTTATTTTTATTTATTTATTTATTTTTATTTATTTTTTACTGTCTGGCTCCAAACTTTTTTTTAAGAGAGATAATACAGCACTTTCCACGTCGACTTGTAGATGACTCGTCACACACTTGAACTGGAAAAGGACTTGACCTTTGCCTTTATGTTGTCCTCCAGTGTTTGTCTATTTGACAATCGCCCTTTATAAAGGACGTGCGCACGCCTGACACCTCCTTTTCATCAGATGGATGTTCGCACTGAGAATGAATTCCTTGGATCTGAATGGGTTTTAGATGTTTGTAAACGTTTTTGTGTCTGGCCTCTGGTTTTATCAATATTAAGACAGTCTGCTTCTCAACCAGGAATTTTTGAAAAGGCAGCAGAGATTTATAGAGTATGCTTATATAGGGAATGTCAAACCAGCGGCCACTGTTATAACAGGTATCTGATCTGAAATCATATTCGATTTATTTAAAAGGGGTGGGGGTTATTATAAAAATAAAAGTTGTTGTCGATCTACATTATGATTAAATAAACAAATTATGAATTACACATTGGTGAACCTATTTCACATTTATGGCGGCAAATTACCAACAAATGTTAATTGACGAAAAGTTGGGGGTGTGGTGGGGGTGGGGGTAGCCTTATATTGACTTTCTGAAACATTCGGCGAGGTGTTCCCTTTAGTGGGGTTGGACGGGGTCTCCATTGCCTTAAATGTATGAGTTATGATAGAACAGTCTAATAATATCTCAATCCTTTAATGAAATAATAATAATAAAAAAAATGACTTAATCGGTTATTGCGCATTTATAGCGTTCATTTCAAAGGAACAGATAATGATATAGTTGTGTCAACGATAATCGTCTTTCTTTAGAAACTTGAATTTCCCTCAAACAAAATGTCAGACGTATTGTTTGATAATTTGTATAGATTTTAATTTATTTTTAATATATATATATAGATATATAATAATAATAGATATATAGAATTTCGTCAAAAATCCTATTTGTGTTCCTTTAGGAAATTATTCAAGTAACAATTTCTTTCGATAAAATTGTAGGTGCGCATGTGCTTTACAGGTTAAGTGAGTAGGGCAGAGAGAGAGAGAGAGAGAGAGAAAGGGAGCGATGGAGAGAGAGAGAAGGGAGGAGGGAAGTAACTTGATGATTGCTATTGTAATTCAAACAGAGAGCCATGAAAGTTGACACTACAGACATAAAACCCGCATCTCGGATTTAATGTAAAGTCTAAACACGCTGGCCAACAGAGACCAGGTGACTATGTGGATCCTGGTCTCATATTAGCCATCATAACATTCCATTTTGACTTTACAGTTACTTTTTTACAACATGACTTTATTCAATTGCACTAATGCATTTGTCTTCATCAATTGCTTAATCTTAGATGAGCATAATTTCGAAATGCACTGAAAAACATCTTAAACTGTACGACATCAATCATCAATTATCTGGTTTTCCACATTGTCCAGTAATATTAAGAACATCTAAAAGCCGGAACACAAAAGCCCCTTCTCTCCATAACTTTGTTCTTTTCACTTGGTCGATCAAAGAAGTCTAAAATTGGTGTCCAGGAGATGAACATTGTTGGGGTGACAGGATGACAATGGGGAGTGAAAGCGTGCTGGAGCAGATATGTCAATGCTGGAGAGAAAGAGGACGGGAAAGGGCTCTTTATAACACAGTGAGCATATGAATTTGCCATGGATTAATGAGAGGAATCAAGCGTTCCGTATGTAGCTACAAAATACCACAATATGCTTCCACAACATTTGTTGTTGATACACGTGAAATATCATTTATTTCGTTTTTCTCACTAGGGAAAATAAATGATTTTTATGACATAACTGTGTATAGAAAGAAAGAAAGAAAGAAAGAAAGAAAGAAAGAAAGAAAGAGGCCTCCTTCAAGTGTATATTCTCTGCAGTGTACAGAACCTGCTACTGCAACAAAGAGTTAAAATGTTGAAAAGCAGCTGAAGTGACTAGAACGTGGACATCAACAGAATCAACCATATTTGTATTCATTTGAGAAACGAGGGGTTTGAACAACAAGACAAAACCAGACAAAGACAAGAAAGCGACCATGAATACCGCCATTGTCCGTGGCTTTGAGATTCTGATTCACCATATCATAACCCCCGCGAGGAAGAAAACATCAATATTCCCAGGGAAAGGAGATGTTTCTATGGAAAACCAAAGAATTTTTGCGCATAAGAGATCTGGTGTAGAAACAGGAGGGGGACATTTTGAAAGAGATCAAAGGCTGAGCTCTTGGGAGTGTGGATGCGTCTGTGAATCAAAGATAGACGATGTTGACTTTCAAGTACTTGGCAAGAATTGGAAAGGCGCCTAAGTCCCGTTTCCAGGACATTCTCCAAAGAAGAGCCAAAGCAGTCTACCCTCAATGGAGAGAGAGAGAGAGAGAGAGAGAGAGAGAGAGAGAGAGAGAGAGAGAGAGAGAGAGAGAGAGAATGAATGCAACTGTATCCAACCCGCATGCGCTTTACACTGAAAGCATTATAGGGAAACACTTTATAATAACTTCCATCAGCAAACATGAAATGCTTCACCGATCAGTAGGTACCGTTTCATAACATTGTGAAGCATTGCCTAATAACATAATGAGCATTAATGGTTGTAATGAAGTGTTTACCTTTAATTTAAATCAAGTCCTTTATATGCTGACAAGGGACAAGTTCTATGGGAAGAAGTGTATATATAGGCAAAACATTAAGCAAACTTCTAAGACCTAACACAGCAAGCAGATTTATTGTTTTCTCGATAGTTAACTCGTAAGGATTTGTCATTCAAAGCGTTTCGTCTTTAATTCATTGTAGGACGGTGCTAAGTAAACAGGACTGGACCTTTTTGTCGGGCCACAACAGCTTCCCGGCCCACCATTGTACTGAGATAGACTGACCACAGCCAGCTCAGTGCACAAGAACAGAACAAGATGTTCAGCCTTCACCGCCTCCTTTAAAGAGACTGTCAGTGGAGTTCACAATATCTTAGTAAATCAGCCCTATAGGACAACCAATTGATGGAGAGTCTCCAGTTAGACGAGGATGTTCACAAAAGGAGCAGCCGTGTGATCTCTGCTTCAAGTCAAGATGATGTCCTTGAATAGTCAATGCGTTATATGTGTATGTCACAATTGGACTGAAAGCCTTCATAATCTTCTTCAGCAAAAAAAAAAGTCCTCCCGCTTAAAATGGGCCTTACTAATGGTGTACGAAACTTTTGCCAATATGTCCAGAAGCAGTCTTCACAACATGACAATAGCTGCAAATACTGAAAAGTATTTAAACATGACTACATTTAATAAAAGAAATAGGACTAGTGGGTCTCACCCAGACGTCTCCAATATGTCTAAGAGCATTTCGTTTGAAAAACATGGCATTCTAATTAAAATCGAATGAACATCTCAAACAGATCAGATTTGGGCCTACATGTATTCTAAATCATAAATGTATCAAAGACATGTGCGGGATGTCCTTTTGACCTCTGAGAGGAAAGGTCTTAAAGACGTATTGCAGGTGAGCAAACAATCTAAAAAAAAAAAAAAAAAAATGTCTTCCAGATGTAAACACACACACATAGACATCTGGGTGATGTACGTGTGCTACCAGGACATGCACTAACCGTGGGTGCGCACAGTGCGTAAACTCTAAAGTTCGCACTGAAATGTGTTCTACGCACGTGCGCAAAAATCACATACAGGATACTCACGCTGTCCCTCATACACATAAAAAATAAATAAATAAAAAACACGAAATGAATATAGGCTACATATGTGCGTTATAGCTCTAGCAGGGATAGGTTCTGTCCGTGCGCGCTCAGTTATAGCGCACAGAAGCACCTGTTGTGCCGATTTAACTCAAGAGGGATGCTTGCGCTTATCAAGACCCCAAACTCATCTAGGTGCGGGATCATACCTTTGGTGACTCTAGATAAATTCGGGCCAATCGCGCCCCCTCCGCGAATTAGCTGATATTTTATTTGCTCTGCCTCCTGTCGTTTGGAGAAGAGTGCAACCGAAGTGCGCATGAAGTTTAAACGCCTTGTGCCTGGACTGCTGCATGCACACCTTGTGGTGCCAGACGAAAGTATAAACAAAGCTTAAGGCAGTTGTCAAAGTAGAAATAGCCTAAATAATTGCACACCTGCTGCCTTTCTTGGATGTGGTATCTAGTGATGGGTCGTCCATGAACGATTGTTTTATGTGACTCAGAAGAACGAGTAGTCTCAGAGAGTGATTCGTTCATTGTGTTGGCTGTGCATGTGCAGTGCGCAACCTCTGTTCGTTTGTTATGTGAAAACCGCATAAGCGCTGAACATGAAATATAAATGATTTGTTCACCTCTGGACGCTCAGAAGTGAACTAATAATTTCTGTTTCTCATAATTTGTCCTTGGCTGCAATAAGTCAACTATCAAGTTTTTCTTATTGAAAATATAATTTTCTAATTATTAAAATAACATTTTAATTTAATTCTGCTCCAATAAACGAAATGAACGAAATGATTTGAATAATGATTCGTTCATTTTGCTGAACGAGACTCAAAGATTCAAATCAGTAAAATGATCCGATCACTAGTGGTATCCATACACATTTTATATGATTTATATGACTTTTCATCCTATGACTGTTCTCTTATGAATTTGTACGACTTACACTACAGCGAACGACTTCTCTGTACATCTAATAACAATTACTTGCTTCTGTCACACATGATGTTCCTGTCATGTTTACACACTCTACTGATGGTTAGGTTTTGATAAGGGGTTTGGGTAAGGGCATAATATTAATAAGCATGTCCTCTGGGCGAATCTCACGCCTACTTCCGCATTAGACATTTGAAATCGTACACATTTATACGAACAAACTTTACGAAATAATACGAAATAGCCAACTTGTAAAATATGAACAGGTTTATTGTCTAGCATAAGCAGTGCTCTAAGCACACCTTCAGTTCATCCAACGTCTATAAAGAAGAAGAAGAATCCTTTATTGTGGTCACACATTATACACACAGTTTTTTTTTTTGCCTATATACAGTGAAATTTATTAGTTTTCACATATCCCAACTAAGCTGGGGTCAGAGTGCAGGGTCAGCCATGATACGGCACCCCTAGAGCAGATAGGGTTAAGGGCCTTGCTCAAGGGCCCAACAGTGGCATCCTGGTGGTGCTGCGGCTTGAACCCCTGACCTTCTGGTCAGTATCCCTGAGCCTCAACCACTGAGCCACCACTGCCCCTACTAACCATCAGTAGAGTGTGTAAACTAAAGAGGGTAAGCTACATAATAAATAATTTGACAACACTTTGCAAGGTTCCATTTGTTAACATTAGTTAACATGAACTTTGAAGAATTCTTACAGCATATATTAATATTGGCTAATGTTATTTCAACATAAGGTAATACATTCTAATTTAAAATAAAAAGTTGTATAGGGCCTATGTAAACATTAGTTAATGCATTATGAACTAACATGAACTAACAATGAACAATTGTATTTTTATGAACTAACATTAACAAAGATTTAGAAATGCTGTAAAAAATATGCAGCTATTGTTCATTGTTAGATCATTATACCTAATGCATAAAAATGTTAACGAATGGAACCTTATTGTAAAGTGTTACCATCATTTTAAATTGTTTTGCTGAACTGTGGTGTTTTATGGTGTGATGTTTTATTTTTGCCAGCATCTTTCTCTGAACATTTGCAACTTACAGATGCGGTGGTGCTAAAAGCCCATATTAATTTTTGCGTGTTAATGCAAATTACCTACTGTAGGCCCGCACTCCAGCTTTTAGAACAATCTGGATTAGATAACATTAAAATGAGCGTAAGAACATATTCATGTGCGTAGACACCTGTTGTGAATCTGGTGGAAAGTTTTTGTGAGAAGTTTTCATGTGCGCACACGAAGCAGGCACGAGGCCACATGAGGGCTAGAGTGGCACCAGTCCACCCAGATTGATGCCGGTCCACCCAATCAAAGCTACAGGAATAGCTTTAGAAATATTTCTAAAAAGAAACTGCATTTTGTTGCACGTAATATAGCTCACATGCAAGATCATCGTGATATTCATGTTATAAATAGCCTACAGTTAGACAAATTTGTGTTTTTGTTTCAAATAAAAAGAGTGATATGATTATGATATGACTTTTCAGGTCTTTTCAGGAAGGTTTTCACCAGACCTCTTATTTTACATATAGACTACTAATCAAAATAAATATTTTGCGACATTGCAGCAGCTCCACCAAGCCCAGAACATAAACCAAAGGAGAGTTGTCAGATTTGAAAGATTCGATCTTTGGGGAAATAGCAACGCTGGGTTTTCCGATAACGTTGCAACTGAAGCCTCTCTAATTATCTTAACTGACGTCATTCGTTATTTTACCAACACAATCTCACGGTGAAATCATCCGGATTCGAACGACTTTTCTAAACGTAATTCCCACGACTTTCACTACAGCCAATGATGTCACTGGACATCGTATACATTTAATATGCAACATTTACTTGCTTCTGTCACAAGAGCTTCTTATCAGGTTGACACGCTCTACTGAATGGGTAGGTTTAGATAAGGGGTTTGGGTAAGAGCATGATATTAATAAGCATGTCCTTAACGCCTTGCCCGAAAATCGCTCTTACACATTAGACATTAGATATTTGCATGTGATGAAATTGTAGGAGTTTATGCGAATAAAATCGTACATCAACACAGGAAATGGCAACCTCATAAATTATGTATGAGCAATTATTCCATGAGATCGGGTTGTATTTTACTATGGAGTAACGCCTGTTTCCCAAACTAGCACATAGATCGCTTGTTAAAAAGTTGAACTTAAGTGCTTTGTTATGGGAGCTGTCCAGTCCAAAGGTGCTGATCACTGGCAGATATGTCCAGGAGTTTGTCTTATCAACAAGAAAATAAAGTGGAAATACTGACAAAAATGTTTGTTTGTAACCTTGTTGAGGTGCCGAAGTGTATTAACTATTACATAATTAAAATAATTAGGGCTTTGGTTGGACAGGGTTTGAGATGTTTGCTCAGCTTATAGTGATTAATAAAAGTGACACAAGGAGTGCATGTAACATGAATGCAGGGCTGTAATGTAACTAATTACAATTACTCACGTTACTGTAATTAAGTAGTTTTTCCAAGGAATTGTACTTTTTTAAATAGTTTAAATAGTATACTTTTACTTGATCATTTTAAGTGCTGTAACTAGTGCTATGCACTATTTTCCTGAACATCATGGCTACACCTGAAAGGGATTTTTGCAGTGAAAAAGGCCAATTGCATGACTGTGTCATGTGAGTTTAACTTGCTCAAGCCAGATATCGGCATTAATCCTGCCTCTAATGTGAAGAAACATATTGAGGTAAATTTCACATTGCTGCTTACTAGATTCTGTGTCTATAGTGTAGCCAGCAAATTAGCTATCTATCTCTGAGATTATTGGGTAGATGTGAGAGATTAAGGCACTGATATCAATAGGGAATGTTCAATAAAACAACCTTGATGTTTTCCTGAAAAAAAAAGAGAGATAGAGATGTCCTCAATATCAATGATAAACTTCTGAGTAATTTTCGATACTTCGACTATGTTTTACATTTACATTTATGCATTTGGCAGATGCTTTTATCCAAAGCGACTTACAGTGCACTTATTACAGGGACAATACCCCCGGAGCAACCTGGAGTTAAGTTCCTTGCTCAAGGGCCCAACAGTGGCATCTTGGTGGTGCTGGGGCTTGAACCCCAGCACCACCTGTTCTAGATGTTTTACATGTAGAACAGGGGTGTTCATTACATCAATCATGATAGCAAGAGCACAACTGGTTGTTGGTTGATCTAGATGAAATACAAAAGATTTACTTTTCATTTCCTGACGTCTGTAGATGCGTGTTGTTTGATTGACAGGCCGCTAATGTTTGAGCGCTAATGCGGGTTCACGCCTAAATGATCAAATACACTTTATAATTACGCCAATGCCCGTCTTGATGAGGATTTAATGTAAACGCAGTCGGTTTGGTCTAAAGTGAATGTAAACAGTGGGACAAAAAGCGTATTTCATCAAACTGTTGGACTTGAAGTTTACATGTAACTGAATTGAGCACTGTCTTGCAGGCTATGTCATATATTCTCTCATCATTTACTCACTCTCATGCCATCCCAGATGTGTATAACTTTCTTTCTTCAGAACACATATTAAGATTTTTAGAAGAATATTTCAGCCATGTAGGTCCATAAAATACAAGTGAATGGATGCCAAAATGTTGATGCTGCAAAAAGCACATAAATGCAGCACAAAAGTAATCCATATGACTCCAGTGGTTTAATCCATGTCTTCAGAAGTGATATGATAGATGTGGGTGAGAAAAAGATCAATATTTAAATACGTTTTTGCTAGAAATTCTTCACCCTGCCCAGTAGATGGCAATATGCATAAAGAATGAGAATCAACAAAAACAAAAGAAGAAGAAAGTCAAAGTTAAAGTGGAGATTGACTGAGCAGGGAGGAGAATTTATAGAAAAAATTGACTGAAATATTGATCTGTTTCTCACACAACCTATCATATCTCTTCTGAAGACATGGATTTAAACTGTGAAGTCTCATGGATTACCTTTATGATGTGATTTTTGGAGCATCTGGGATGCATAAGGGTGACTAAATAATGAGAGAATTTTCATTTTTGTTTGAATTATTCCTTTAAAGCCCGATGTGGCCCCTGTACCAAGCAACTGCACTACCCCCTCTATTGAGCGGGACATGATGCAATTTTTATTTGCAGCATAAGAGTTTTTATTATAAGGGGGCATAGCTTTCGCAACTCAGTACTCAATACTCACTACTCATGAGTACTTTTAAATGAGCTACTCTTTTACTCTTACTTAAGTAGTTTTTAGGAAAGGTACTTTAACTCTACTCAAACTACATTTTCTAAGTAGTTTATAAGAAGTAACAGTACATTTAATTGAGTATTATTTTTCACTCTTTCCACCCCTTCCTGAATGTAGCCGATGAGCATCACATCATAATAAGGGCATTGCACATAGCCTGTGTTGCTTCTTTGGCTGGAAACTGAACATATACTCAAAGAACAGGATTAAAATGATGGACATCAGTACACAGACCTTTCTAAACAGAATGAAGGGAATCTCTCATTGCACACTCACTCTAACCTCCTGTGATATACATATTTAATTTATTCATTTAGTTCTATTTATTTAAGTTTTAATTTGCAGGGTCACTTTACTCACATATGTCTAAAGAAATTTGTTATGATTATCAAATTATGATTTGCAAATAAGGCCATTAAAATGGTATACTGTATTATGTGTTATGTAAATGCAGATTTTTCTTTAGACCTAATTTCGACCTATCCCGTTGCATGCGCAGAAAGCAGAGACTACCAGTTGATTTCAATAAGACATTTTTCACACTTTTTTATTATTTAAAACAGTGTACAATGACTTTCCAATGATCAAAATATAGTAATATAATTTATTCCATGTCCATTTGTCTCTGATAAACTGTGAAAGATACGAGAAAGATACATTTAAGTTGCCCTCAATAGACTTCTGAGTGCTTCAAAGCTCTCATTAATTTACAAACGAACCGTAGAGATTAAGTACTACTTAAGTGCTACTAAAGTTCTTCTTAGTGCACCAACACCTGTGCAAAGCAGGAGGACTGAGAAGTGTCTAATAATAATGTCTATTGCAATATCTAATATTTTAATTTATTGTATTTATTTCTATGGCTATTTGATTTTTCAATGTGTAACAGGGTCAGAAAAGTTGGTGTTGCCTATGGTAAAGTTGGATTCTGTTCATTCCATGTAATTGTTCCATGTGCATGTAAATGTACAAAGGTAAGGTGCAGCTTTATCTACACTTCTTTGGGAAATTAAGTTTAATGATTGACCTCATTCATTATCAGTACCACCGCTCCCTATAAGCAGACTACACAGTCTGTGTAGGGCACCAACTCCCTAGGGGGGCACCATCTTACCCTGGGAGGGCACCAGAAAGTCCACCGGCTGCCCTTACTCACACGTTGTATGTTCTTCAAGGACCCAAAAGCAGTTGCGGAACACAGATGATCACTTCGCGCTCATATCACGTGAAAAAAAAACAATATCAATAGTGCCCTTTAAAAAAGTGTATTATATAGACACTGTAATTAATTAAAAATAAAACATTTATGATAGTGTTTGAGTTTCAGGTTTGAAGTGATGAAGAACTATGCAAATGTGTCCCAGCTGCAAACCAATACATTTTTTCAGCTATGCTTTTAAAAAACCTTAAAAACTGTAATTTCAAGTTCTCTCCTATATAAAATAATAATAATGTCATCAAAAAAGTCTACAGTCAGTCAACCACCGAGCAATTCCATGGCAGCAGTGGGCGGAGGAGCGGGTGGGAGTTTGAGGCTTGTGGGCACGATGAATAGCAACAATCGTGCGGGCCCTGAACAGCAGTGACAGGTACACTAAAGCTGTGATGACTTGTTGAACGTTGTTGTGCAGGTTTTAGAATTTACACTGATGGAGGAGACGTGTGGTGCCTGGTTCCGTATGGCACTCCTCAGGCGTGTCCTGCTCCAGCCAGGCCTGGAATGGTGCCCCATGCAGTGACTGGAGGTCCATGCACGACAGGGGAAGAATACGACCCTGTTGTTTCAGAATGGCCTCTTGATTTATGCACGTCACAGTTTAAAGGGCTTGTCATGTCAGCAGACACATACGTAGGTGTTGACAGCCATACTGGACTGCCTTGCGCCCATACTGTTATAATACTGTTCTGCTCATTGCAGCATGTTGCTCAGGCCCAGTCGAACTCCCAGAAGGCTAACATTCAAAATATCATATCTTCTAACGGATATTGCTGGGATTGTGCTCACACCCTTTCACAGGTTCAAGTTGTGCTTTTGTTATTTACATTTTTTTAAATCACGAAATGCTGATCTAGAGACAAGGTATGGTAATAATCAACCCTTTAAAATCTGTAAAAATTTGAGACACGCAAAATATTGGTGTGCTTTCTCACCAGATTACCATGTGGGCAATGCGTCCATATGATGCACTGGAACTAAGACATGCACAAAGATGAATTTCTTGGAGAAATACTTTATCTTGAACCCAAAGTCTTTGTTGACTCTACACTTGAAGCATACAGAGCTGCTATCAGGCCAGTCAGCATTTGTCTGAGCCATTCGGTTGCCCTAAGATGCACATGCTAGCCCTGACATTTATGGATAAATATGAGATTTTCAAATAGCAGATTATGAAACTGTAGAAGTGAAATTGGACATGTAAGTAAAAGTGCTGAAATCTGAAATTACTCATATGTGTGTGTAGAAAACGTCCACATGGATGAAATCTCTTTGTAGCATGTGAACTATTATGTGTTTGCAGACTTACAGGATCTTGCGTTGAAGCTGCGCATTACATTTTTACAAACAGTTTTTCGTTAAGTGTTTATTCTATACAGTGTTTGAATTGTGTCAGAACATTAAACCCCCAACCCACCAATATTCTGACGTAAAAATCTAATTTGTCCATTATGTGTCCCAGTTTTCATAAATAATCCAATGTCACGTTGTCAGTGCATTAATAATAAAATTAAAAAAAAACAACTAATTTGAACACTTAATTTCAAGGGCGTTGATTTTGGGAGGTTGCATAGTGAAGCGGTGGTTGGGGTTGGATGGGGGGGTTGTACTTGCCTGTCTTGATTAATCTATACCCTTGTTTAATCTATAGCAGAAAATGGCCCAATACTAGTGAACGATACACAGAAAGTGCACTTCATCAGTACTCATACATCTTTAGTATGCAATAAACTGTAAAAACAAATTGCCAAGGTAAATAAAAAAACTTTCATTTTGACACTTTTATTTATGTGTTTACAACTGAGAGATCTACTAAGCATTTTAATTTTAAATTTATTAAGACAGGAATGCTCAATCGTACTCCACAAATCTGACTTCCTGCAGAGTTAGTTCCAACCCTGCTCAAACACACCTGTCTGTAAAGTTTTGTTAAAACTTTAATTATTGTTCTCTTTGTTAAGTGTTTATAAAGGCGTTTATTAATGACTAATAAGACATTTACAAATGCATTATAAACCATTAATATGTATCTATACTATCACACAATATATGCAGAAAAGTGACAATTTTAGCTTAAATGTTATATATGCTTAATAAAAACACTCATTTATACCTATATTAATCAAAAACATGAAATGCCCAGATTAATGATTTATGTCACAATGCAGCCAAAAATAGACTATTATAGTGAGATTTAAAGGAGGGATTCTCAAGTTTTGATACATTGCGCTTTGTGTTTATTCATTACTATAATATCTTAACTCAATAGTGTTTTCACTTTCCTTGTTACATTGACGTTAAAAGAATGGTGCTACTTCAAGTGGTATTCCAACATACCTAGACCTATTAACCAAAAATCCTCTGCAAGAAAACTCTTCAGGTCATCATGCTCATTTACAATATACATTTATAATAAAGCCTGATGACCAATAAACCATACACAACTTTATGTATACAGGTTTCTAAAGTTGCCAACTCTTTAATACATTTTTCATATGTACCTTCTTAAAATTAAGGCATTTACTACTAGATTACTAATGTTGAATAAATGTTTTTTTTTTCTAACATGTGATAATTGCTCACTATTAGTGCAAGAAAGTCACCCTTTTATGTATTTTGCTATGACTGAATATAAATGATCATAAAGCATTTGTAAATGAATTGCTAATCATTAATTAACCCATTTATAATCTCTTAACCAATGAAATATTCATGTTGAATGATTGTAATTAAACATTAATGTTTAATAAGTGTTAATAAGCATTTATAACATGTGAGGAAAAAGGGATCACTATTTGGGAGGCATTACAAGAAAGCTACTTTTTTTCCCCTCCCCATTTTCTCCCCAATTTGGAATGCTCAATTCTTAATGCGCTCTAAGTCCTCAAGGTGGCATAGTGACTCAAACCGGACCTTAAGTCCTCAATCCGAGTGGCGGAATACGAATCTCATTGCCTCCGCGTCTGAGACCGTCAATCCGTTCTTCTTATCATGTGGCTTGTTTAGAGCATTACCACGGAGACATAGCCCTTGTGGAGGTATCACGCTATTATCCGCGGCATCCATGCACAACTCACCATGTGACCCACCGAGAGCGAACCACATTATAGCAACCACGAGGAGATTACCCCATGTGACTCTACCTTCTCTAGCAACTGAGCCAATTTGGTTGCCTAGGAGACCTGGCTGAAGTCACTCAGCACGCCTTGGATTTGAACACACGACTTCAGGGGTGGTGGTCAGCATATTTACTTGCTGAGCTATTCAGGCCCCCAAAAGCTACCCTTTTTATACCTGTTGGTAGATGCTTTATTGGTGGTGCGTTACATGAAGCAAATCCTGAGGCAGTGCAATATCTTACAGACTTGGACTTGAACTTATGACAGCTTTCCATTTAATGCTGGCTGTGTCCTTTTACAAATTGCACATTAACATACAAATAAATAATAAAAAAATGCCTCTTGCTATAACCAATATCAATGATTTTTATTAAGCATTCATAAATTGATTATTAGTCATTAATGAACCCCTTTGTAAGCCCTTAACAAAGAGAACATTGATGTAAAGTGTTACCATTTTTTTTTTAATAAACCCATAAACATTGATTAATTAGTGTGTTAAGTCAGGTTTGGATCTACAGTAACCTCTGTAGAAAATAAGATCTCCAAGAGCAGGACTGATTATCCCGGTATTAAGGCTTAACATTGTATTAAAGTGGCACAAAACCTTAAATATCACCAAATAATAATAATAATAATTTAAATTATGTGTAAAATAAACCACAATTATTTAATGCTACACATTTTCCAGTTTACACATTAGCCATACACAAATACACACTTATTCATTGTACCAAACTTTGCTAAATGTATTTGAGAATGCTTACCAGATGCATTTATAGCTCAGAGTGCATGTGCTCTTACATGACATGAATGGTATTATACAATTCCATGCATTTACATCATGGGTCAGGTTGGCATTGTGTCATTATGGCACTGTCACTCTGGCTGTAAAGGTATGCACCCTGGAGTGGACAAATATCAATGTGCTGTGTTTGACATTTACAGAGCCATGATCAGCTAAGGCAGTACAAAAGGGCCTTATGTGATTATGAGCCCCAGTATTTACACAGATATATAATGCCTCATATAAATTAGACAACCCAGTCTTAGAAATAGTGCTTTATTGTTTGATCCAGCTGAGACTGCAAGGAAAACCAAAGGGAATCACAGCCCCTCCTGTTGTAAATCCAATTTTACGTTAATTAAAGAAATTAACCAACAGATTTATTCTCAATCAATGATATTAGCATTTGCACTAATGCTACATCTGTGATTTTATTCAAATTCAGTGTTTTGCCAGACGAAACAGCTCTTCCAGCCAAGAAAATCGTATTTTAGTCCAGAATTTGTTTTTACTCTCTCAGTCAATGTAACAGGCCTGCACAATTAGGATTTCATTGATTCTGCTTTCACTTTCCAATGCCTCCTGAAGTCAGATGCACAGTTTGGAGTATGAAGCAGGAGATATGTAGTTTGAAAAGGGGATTGGGGGAATGGGAGTTGGGTTGGTTTGTATGGATGAGTGGTGAACACATGAGGGGGTCAGTAGGGGCCAGTCCTTCCTGCCCTGTTTCTTTCCCACACAAGGGCCGCCCCTCGCTGGTTGGAACAGCATGATGGGTATGCATGGCTGCCATCCGTGGGCCCCTGCATCTCACACATGTAAACCAACAGACTGTGGACCAATGCCTAAGAGAGCTTTGCTTTCTACATGTTGCGCTAAACATGTGTTGCGGCCAAAGTTGCATCAAAGGTCAGGGGGCTATGCTTTGAACACTTCAAAGCCTTTGGATGGGACTGTAGCTTTTAAGTTTTATGGCAGGTGTAAGCAGGGGTTGCTGACCAACCCATGGTGGTCTGTGCCCTGGTCTGGAGGAGTCGGAACAGAGGGGGGTGGTCAGACGGCAGCCTTCCTGACCAGACTGTCCGAACAGTCTTTATGTGACAGCCAACATTTGGAGAGTCAAAGAGGCTGGAAGACATTGTGGACTGGCCGGACAGTGCAATCGTTCACTTCAACAGTCTCTGGTTTCAGAAGGTCCCAGCATGGTATAGCTGAGGCAAGTGTCTCTCCTTCTCTGAAAGAGATACATTGGGCTGAGGGCAAGCCCTGCTGGTCTTCTCTCTCACTGGCTCCTCTCACTGACTCCAGTACTGTCAGCACACAGCTAGACTACAACAAGTTCACCAAATTCAATGCGTCCCTTACACTTGCTCTTGTTTCATGCAGTCTTGAGAGAGAGAAATGTTAAAGGCTGAAAGTAAATGTTGGAGACATACTGCACTATGCAGGCCTGATCCTATAGTCAAATTGCATATTTGTATTGTTTAATATTGTCCCTTTTCTCTAATTTTATATGTAATTGGGCACTTTGATTCCTTATTAAATGGGAGAGCTCTTTGGGAAAGCTTTTTCAACTGACTTAAGCACATTGTGAAAAAGCGTTCATGGAGGGTAGAGCAGGTGTGACTGAGGCCCTTCACAGATGGTGTGGAATTCATCTTGGTGACTGAGAATGAGTACTTTTCAAATGAACTTTATCAAAAGAAAGAAAGAGAGAAAGAAAGAAAGAAAGAAAGAAAGACCTTACGCAAGTACACAAACGCAATTGCGAATGCCTAGTCATTGCAAGTGTGCCATTCTTTTTAAATTTGTTGTTTGATTACTGTGGTGTAGGTGAATAAATGAAAAAGAAATATGCAGGCATTAATGCTTGATATTGTGTTGGGTAGATTACTTCTGAAATGTAATCCATCACTAATTAAAAATGTATTCACTAAAATTGTAATCAGTAATGTAATCTTTTCCTATTAATTAATCCTATTACTTTTAGATTACATTTAGTTTTCTCATTGCATGTTTTGATAAATATATTCATTAATTTGAAATAGTTATTGTGTTGGCTAATTTTGTAATGTAATCAATAATGTAATTGATTAAGTAATCCTTAAAATGTAATAGTAATCTGATTATGCATATTTTAAAATTAATCTTAATCTAATTAAAAACACTTGAATTCTGTTTACTGGTTACATAATCCTGATTACATGTAATCCATTACCACCCTTGTGTGTATTTATCATACAGTGACGTAACTGCTTAACCACATAAAAATGAACTAGCTACTCATGACTGAGGTGTCTTTAATGACATTACTCAGGGGGAGGAGTAATAGCTGCAGAGATTAAATGGATATCAAATTATAATAGCTAATTTAAACGTCCACAAAAAGAAAACAAATTGCTCTGCAATAGTGGGGTTTCCCTCTACATCAGAATGTGGGGTTCCCCCGACACACTAGAGTACCTACGCACTCTTAAAAACCAATAAGTATAGCACTTAACACAGACAGGTAAGCTGCTTTCTCCGACAGAAACTGCTATGTGTGTTAAAGCACTTTCTCTTAAAAGCCTTTAATCCCTTAACCCTTTTATAAGTGTAAAGGGATTAATGGAAAGGAGGAGGCGAGAACCGGCTTGACAATACAAATAATATTTTAATGTAAAACTGAAACCAAAAGACATAAACACACAGATATGACGGACAGCTTGATTAGCCTGATTAGGGAGTGGGTGTGTAGAATCACTACCCAGCCCCGACCTCCGCCCTGTCACATTAACCCTTTCTGCACCACTAGCACAACCAAACGGAATTCCAAAAATACTGTTTTCAAAACAGATTTCTGAATACGCCTCCCTTCTGTCGTCGGTCAAACAAAGAGATAATCCTTCCCCCAACTCATGCCATTGGTGGAGTCAATGTTATTGTGTTTGTACAGACGTGTTGATCAAAACAAAGAAAGGAATTTTCATAGCACTACAGAGACACAGTGCTTACAGTTTTCAAGAAAGTTAACCTATGAATGGCTTACTAATAGTTGTCTCTACATATAATTCTGGGATAGGAGCAAGCATTTTAACACAGACAAAGTTACATACCGCAGCTTTAAATGTCATAAGGAAGGCTGCATTCATGTTTACATGACGTTTCAGAATGCCACTTTCTGCAAACCCCCTGAATACGTCTTTTTTTTAAGAGCATGTAAACGTGATCAAAGTATTGACAGAAATAAAGATACAATATATATGGAATGAAAGATATAGAAGCCTCAGCGAAGTGAAACGATGTCCACACATTATTCTTCTAACCACAGGTGGAAAGTTGTGGCTCTAACCACAAAAGTTTATCATTGGTGAAACACCCAATCGTTGAACGGTGTTGGTAACGATGGAACTTGCACGCACCCCAGTACTGCAAGCGTGCATTTCCTTTGTACTTGCCTTCTTGGGCTACTGTGGTGTTTAGCAAAGTTCAGTACTCAAGGGGTCGATAGAGTTACCTTTAAAATCTGTGCCTTTAAACAGGATGTGTTATTATTCAGGAATAAAGAGTTTACAAATCCTATGATATGTAATAACAGAGAATGAAATACTAGGCTAATTAATTAAAAATGTATTTAGAACTGTAAACATATTATTTCCCAGTTTTGTCAGAGAAGCAGAAATTAAGCTGTCTTTCTTTAAACACCCAAAGAGATATTATCTTGCTCAAATATGATGGCATTTTCCTTTTCTATTTGTCTGTTGTGACATGAAAAGTACAATGTCACATAGAGATGATTAAAAGAACATTACCTGAGCCTTATGATTCCCTGAATGAACAGTGCTTTGCTAAATTGGTTGTTTTCTGTTGTTGATTAATTGAACTTCCAGAGTCACATTTCAGCATGCTTCGTTTTTTTTGTCCCCAGTCATCTCTTTTTACTAAAGAGAAATTCTGAATCTCTCTCTTGGAGTCCAATTAAGGATTTGCATTGTGACTATATTTTTCACTTTAATTACTGAATATAAAGTGGAGCTTTGACTTATTTCCTTATTTATCAAGCAAGTAGAGGAAAAAAGACGATTCATCAAGTAAATAGATGGCTACACCTATAATTGCTTGTGACAACACAAAGGAACTATGAACATCTAAACGTCTTTATGGACTGTGTAATAAACATTAAAATAATCAAATCTTCCGTAAATGACTTGGATGTCAAATATTGGGAAAAGTAAGGTGTGTTCATTTCCAAGTAGACACTTGATATTGAACGACATCAACGTTTGGAGAGAATGAAAGAGCTAGAACAAAGAGCAATCATAATAAGCTCCCACACACTTAATCTGAAAAGGACCATTGTTAACCAGATTGTCATGCAAAGTAGCTGGATGGAGCAAAAAAAGTCAGTGTTCAGTATCAGAGCAGCATCATTAGATTCTTGCAGCCAGTAAATCTTCCCTTCTGTACCCTTAGCATTACACGGCGGAGTTATAAAAATCTGCAAGGCCTCACGGGAATTCCCAGCAAATGCGCAGTCGATGTTATTAATTCCATTATACCCCACATTGGGAAAACAGTAGGACTCGCTTTATAGTCATGGTGGCGATGTAAAATGGCTCTTTGTTGGGCTTGCCAGAGAGAGTGTTGAAAATGTGGTTTAAAATGATTCCTTGTGATAAATGCTGTGCGTGGCTTTGTACGATCTAAACCGAACCAGGCCGCAAAGATTCCTTTTCAGACAGAGAAACAGTTGTAATGCCTGAAATCTTAATGGCCTGAAATTGTTTAAATTTCCTCTGAGCTTCTCATTATTCTTTCTTTCCCCTCTTTTTCCTTTCTCCGATTCACTGAGTGCCCAGCACCCCGAACAGTGTTTTCTGCGGGTCCGTAGCACAAGGTAAATACTTCGAAATCAGCTAAGACCCGTCCCCTTGCCGAGCTCATGTTGATGGAATGGGGAGCTTGTTTCGCTGATGACAGCAAATGAGGATGGCCTGCAGAATTTAGTAGCTTGGCTTCCTGCTGTATGCCCGATTTTCTTTTCCACTTCCACACCAACTCCTTTGTGTGACCCTGCAAATATCCTCTGGGCCTGCTCATTACTCTATGCAGCCAGCACAGATCAGCACTCTGCTTAATTTGGCACCCCTGGATCTGCGCTCTTCTAAACAGGACTGTGGATGAATAAGGGAAGGCAAACTCCCTGGTGCTTATAATCACCCATTCTCTGATACATGCCATTGTACAGGTTCGGATTTTTAAGTGTATTGTTCTTTCTATTCCACATCCGGCTTGGCCGTTTTTTAGGATTAGCAAGTGGTGAGTTGGTGTTGCTGAGCAGTTGGATGTGATCATGTCACACCCTGGATTGCAAGCATTGGAGCAGATCTGCAAAACATTTTACTATTATCTTTTCAGGCCAGTTTGGCGTACTGCTGCTGGTTAAGTTGACCAGAACCAACATAAGCTGGGTTTCCATCCAAATGTGTAGCATATTTTAAGCGCATTTCTAAAATTCCACTTAAGAAAATACAAATCATTGTGTGTTTTCATCCACTATGTCATACGCGTTATCTTGAGGGAGCCCACCGTTTCATGATGTAGCATCTGAATGACATACTTGCTCTGGGAAGAGTTGTATTTGTGGCATTGGAGCAATTGTACATTGTTTTTTCAAATGCTGCCAGGAGACGCTGTAAAATGAGTGTAATATCTCATGTTATGAGGGCTAAAATGGCTGCTATGACTTCACGCCACCAGCCCGTGTATATGTGGGAGCGCCCATGCTCAAAACTGTTGTGACGGATTGTGAGGTCTCACTTTAATTACCAGCTTTGGGTTAAACACTTCAGAATGTCAAAGGCTATGTTCACAGAATTGTGTGCCAAGGTCAGACCTGTTGTGTACAAATGGTCGAAACACATCAGTGCGAATAAACAGTTTTCTTACTGTGCTATTTGACTTGCGAAACTCTAGAAAACCCACCTCTGCCTTGAGCATAAACTTTAAACCAAGTTTGTGCGCATATCTACCGCTAAAATTGGAATAGAAATAGTTGGATGGAAACCCAACAATTGTCGCATGACAACTCGTAACACGTCCCCTGTCTCGTTTCAAACCCTAAAAATAATTTCTTCCATGGGACACAAAACTAATTTTTCTAAAAGGAGGTTTAGGGTTTGGAAAATTGCTTAGACTTTATGGTTAGGTTTAGGGTTGGGATTTGGGTTAGGGGTCAAACGTAGGAAAAGTCATAAGAATAATGTTTTTGAACAAAGCAACTTGTATGATTTCGCCATCTCTTACTATTATTATGACTTGTGTATATTCATATATCCTGATGTATATTTTGACTTTGCCCAGGGGGAAAACTATAATCAAATCTGAAATATAAATGATGAAATATGATATAAATTGAAAATCAGTGACTGTCACTCATTCTTTTGTATGAAATGATTCCTAGTGTTTTCAAATCTGCTCTAAATATGTTGCGGCCTGATAGCATGCTTATTCGTCCCTTTGAATGCCACAGAACTTCATAGTTCTAAGTGATAGTAGTGACGGGCACTGTGCCCTGGCCTCTCTGCTGGTGGCTGGCATGATTAGTTTGGGTGTGACATGTGCCTCCATCTGAAAAAGCGAAGCAGTGGAATCGCTAGACAAGAGGTGTCCATTCACGCCATTGAAAATGGAGAACCCTGCAGAGTCAATGCTCTCTTCCTGGCATCGGTCGTGGCACCAATCACTGCTGATGATGTGGCAAGTCACTTTGGAGAACAAAGGCTTATGGTTTGGGCAGTTTGAATGAGATTCGGTATGGGTTTGTGAAAAAAATTTAAATAGTATATATTCAATTTGTTTCATGAATATCAATTTGGAGCTTTGTCAAATCAAAGACAAATTCTCACCATGGAATGACAGGTGTCTTTGTCTGCACTTGTTTTTGCAGGTGGACCTCGTCAGAATCACTTTTTTAAAATTAAGTAAGGATGGAACGGTATATGTAAGGTGTTCAGTTTCTTTCTTTTCTGTTACCTAGGCTGCCTTGCTCTGTTGTTTTCTTGGCTATGCCTGCAGATTCTGGGTTTACATCATTGAATGGAACCCAAATGAGGAGATCAATCACAATAAAAAAATGAATATCTCTTGAATAATTGCCAGGTGGATGGCAGACAAATGTGTGCCTGTAAACTCATAACTGGTCATTTTTACTGTTTGAAACTGCAACATGATCACAAGCATTATTTTTCTGAAATATACTCATATATATTGGCCCATTTTTTTATCAGTTCAAGTGTGATCACCATCTCCTGTTATGAGTCTGATAGTGTGTTCTTGAATATGAGTTCTGAATTCTTGTCCCTTGTTGAAGCAAGGATGTAATCGTGTTTTCATAATCCGTGACAAGTGTGATTTGAAGGTTACCTTTTCCCTCTAAGATTAAATTTTACTCCACTGACTGTTAGGTTTAAGGTTGGGGTTTGGGGTAGCGTTATTACATTAGCATTTATCTTCACTGTATCACATCATTTACAGCTAAAATCAACTATCTTTACAACTCACTTTTGGAGCCCTTCTGTGGGCATTTCACACAGAAACTGGAGCCCAAATGTGCTCTTGCGTTCACTTCGCACTTCAGCCACTGGGGGCAGTGCTTTGACATTCGACATTCGAGCTCAAGAAATGTCAACCTACTGTTTCCGAATTAACTGCAAAACCCGGCTGTGAGTTGAAAATAAAGTGTTTTGTGACACATTCACATTCTATCCCAGAGAGAGAGAGAGAGAGAGAGAGCGAGAGAGAGAGAGAGAGAGAGAGAGAGAGAGAGAGAGAGAAACGCATTAAAAAAGTTGATGTGACCCAAAGTGTCAGAAATAATTTTGGGCTTTCTGGTATAGCGTACTCTCTGCATGGTGTGGTCTATTTTTGCTGGAGGTGGGCCAAATCTGTCTGTTCACTGGAAAAGTTGCAGGGATTGGGATTCTCTCCAGACTCCCTGGAGGAAGTAATCTACATTGCAGAGTCCTGGGAGCGCATAAGCTTTAGAGGACAGGGACGTGGGTGTACATTCCTCCTTGACTGAACTTACTCAAATGTCATTGCACAGCCAACATGTTTACACAAACTGAATATGAAATGCTGATGTATTCATTAACAGGAAATGGTATTGTGCTGACAAAAAGTCATAGTTTAAATGTTAAGTTCATAAACCCTGACATTAAAATGTGTTAATGGCATTAGCTACTCTATGAATAAAGTAGTAACTTTGGATGCAATTGGCATTAGTTTGATCAACCGCACACAAAAATGTGTTTAAAAGGATAAGATACCTACACATTCCTACCTTTAATGCCATTCCAAGTTAGTCTTCAAGTACATAATGACCTCTGTATGAACAGAGGTACAATATCAAGCCAATAAAGCTTGAAGTGATGCTGTTGTACATGGTGTGATTCGTGGTGTTATTATTCATAGGAGATGCTACATTAAGTGGTTAGGCGTAATAAACCTTACATTGCATCTGCAGCCTTGAGTTAGAGCAGCATATATAAACCATTTAACAGATAGCTGGACTGTAAAATTTTAGCAAGATGTTCATTACACAGACAAGGTAAAACATCATCAACTTTCCTCCAAGTCGTTTTCGTCAGGTCGAATGGCGGAGTGTAACTTTTCCAACTGACCATTTTTCTTGCTCGACGCTCAGAGACGTGGGGGGTTGGGGGTTTAATCGTCAGAGTGAGATCATAGGTCTACAGATGTTTTCAAGATGTTTTTCTGTCAGTAGCAGATTATCCCCTGTAGCAAAATCTCATTAAACTGCAATTTACAGAGCTGTGCTGATGTTGCCATCAACCAAAATTAAAGGCATTAATTTTTCAAAAAGAAGTTTGCAGAAGTCCTCGCTATAAATGATATAACACTTCAGAAGACTGATTTGCCTAGGCATTATTTGTAAAAAATTAACCGGCATTAACAGAATGAGGGAATTGGGTGTGAGCGGCTTGGGAAATGTGCAAATCCGTCCATTTAGCTGGAGAAGCGCTGCACGAAGATGTGTGTATTAAGGCTCCCATGCTGGGCCAGATGAGGGAGGAGAGGAATATGACACCCTGGCCAGGGTTATGACACAGACACATGCAGAAATGAGTCCCCATGCATTACTTCACCCACCATATCTAGGGAAGAGCAACACAGCACAGATTGCCACTGAAACTAATGGAGGCTATTTCCAACCAATGTAAATGTGGAAACTATTGAAATGCATCCTTTTTAAGTCTTATGTTTGACTTATGACTCTCTCATTTACTTTACTTGTGAATTTGACAGTAACTCCTCAGTAAACACAATCACTGGGTGACGGGCAGTTAGTGTTATTTAGAAACTAAATCAGCTGCTAAAATGTTTACCAAGTCTTAAACATTTAAGGAAACCAAATCTAGTTAAAAGACAAATGATAAAGCTGATATAAAGATCACTTGCATAGCAAAGGCCTGACCAAACTTAAATTCGGCTTTAGACATAACTGTGGAGCCCGTAAATATTGGTCCTTAAAATAACACAATTACATTTACATGTATTCATTTAGCAGACAAGCCACTTACAGAATGATGAAGGATAAAACATAAGCGATTCATCTTAAGGTGACAGTAACACGAAAAGTGCTGCATAACAAAGATTCAATTGCATCAGAAATACAGACAGACAGACAGACAGACAGACAGACAGACAGACAGACAGACAGACAGACAGACAGACAGACAGACAGACAGACAGAAAGAAAGAAAGAAAGAAAGAAAGAAAGAAAGAAAGAAAGAAAGAAAGAAAGAAAGAAAGAAAGAAAGAAAGAAAAAAGGAAGAAAGAAAGAAAGACAGAAAGATGAAACTTTAATTTTGTTGTGAAAATTAAAACAGAGACGTTCCGTCTGTGAAAGTTTCAGAGGAATCGATATTAATGAGGTAGAAAGACAGGCGCAGCAGGAAAACAGATTTCTGTAGCTGACCGGACCGATCATAAATGAAGAGGAATATTTTAAATGAAAATACATTTTTTATGTGAAGACTCAATTTCGCGAATATTCTTTTTCAGACAAATTAATCCTTCACGCATATAAAAATGTTAACAAAATTTATAAGGATATTAACACTGTCTTTGAGGGGGGAAATCGTCTGATTTAATATCTGACGCTTTAATATAGCTATATATATATATATATATATATATATATATATATATATATATATATATATATATATATATATATATATATATATAAGCTACTTGCTATTACTAATTAACAGTTTCCACTACGTTTCATCCTGTATTTTTTCTTATCCGACACTGTTATACATTTTATTATGTATAATTAGCGATTGTGGTTAATAATTTTAAAAAGGCCTACATTATAGTTCATTTTAATAATATTTTTAATAATTTATTTCATAGTATTTTGAAATATTTGTATGATATATTTCAAAATTATTCTTATTACCATTATTATTAGTATTATACACAATCATTTTTACAGCTATCAGTAATTATTAGAATCATACTTGTAAAAGAAGAAGATTGGCTGAAAGCCGCTGGAAGTGTATAAAATAACTTGAACTGTGATGTCTTTAAACGCTTGATCATTTCAAACTGCTCCTGGCTTTCAGAAAGGCACGGGGTCCTAATCTTTACCACAGAGCAGGAAGCTCCTGGGAAGTAAGTGTATGATTTATTGGGAAGGAGAGAGACTGCAGACCACGTATGGAACGTGACAGACATACTATACATTCACGTGAATATGAAATAATCTAAATTTACGACGTGTGTGATAAAATAGCTGCATTAAGATGTTATACAAGAAAGATGTTTATAAATTCGATATAAATAAATGAAAACACTGAATTCTATTTCACTTTAAAAATCAAATTTACACAACATATATAAATAATTACATTATTAGTGATACGATTTTTCATCCTTTTTTATTTAAAATAGATTTGTATTATTATTAATCCAAAAAGAAAAATGTTAAACAATTATTATTATTATTATTATTATTATTATTATTATTATTATTATTAACAACAACAATATTACAACTACTACTACTACTAATAATAATAATAATAAAAACTACTATTATTATTATAATAATAATAGTATTCATTACAACAACAACAACAACAAAATAACAGTAGCAATACTATACTACTACTACCACTATAATAATAATAATAATAATAATTATTATTATTATTATTATTATGATTATTATTATTAACAAGAATATTATTTCTAATTCTACTACTACTAATAATTATTATTATTATTTAAATAATAATATTATTAATTACAACAACAACAAAATAACAGCAGCAACACTACTACCACTATAATAATAATAATATATTATTATTATTATTATTATTATTATTATTGCCATGATGGTAACAACTAATGTTACCAAGTATGTTAGCAAGACTACAAGGATAAATAAATAACACAACTGGCCTTTGGCTTTTGAAGACAAACGTTGTAAATAACAGTGTTTTGAAACTTGAGGGACTGTTAGAAGACAGACCGTTAACAAACGCTAAACTGGAAGAGAATGTGAGAACAGTCTCGGGTGGATATATGTTTAATTAAGTTAACTGATGAAAAAGATGGCACAGCATGGTGCTGGAGAACACATGCAAGCCTCTCTCAAAGCAATGGCTCTTCTGGATTCCGTGGGCCCTTTTCGCCAGGGCATTATGCCAAATGTAATCAACTAAATATGATTGGAAAAGAGCAGAATCTTTTCTTTTCTCACTGCTTTTAGCTGTTTTTCCTCTTTCCACAACCACCTGCTGGTGAGGGTTAACTTCTTCAAATCCTTCTTCTTTATAGGATCTCGAAGGCACGCACACATCCTGAACCGGCGATTAAAACGGCATTGTCGTGTTTGTTTCATCCTCAAAACGGAAATCATTTGCACAGAAAATTATAGGCCTCAAGAGAGCGGCTCTTTTGCATACTAATTTTGTTAGACTTATCTCCCGTGGACCCGAGTATACGGGGACACATTAGGGAGTGTGCGCGCATTCATTTGTTCCTTTTGTTCGTGAAGAATGAGTGGCCCCTGTCTCATCTCACCTTGACGGGCCCTCTGGAGAAGAATGGACCGGCAATCTTCCATATGAAAAGTCGTCAGCTTAAATAAACAGGTTCTTTAATCAATTAGAGCTGCAACCAATCTGCTGTGAATAATTCATTTCAATATACATTTTTATATGGCTGATCCGTGTTGTCTCACAAGTAAACACCAGGAAGTCCCCAGACCCCACAGACAATTTGAACAAGAGGTGTACAGACACAGTTTTAGGCGGACCATTGTCTGGTTTGAGACCCCCTGTAACACTCTTACCACTGAAGGCACTAATGCCACCTCCACCACCAGTCTGAGACCACCGCTCACCAGCATGAAGTCCAGCAGCTGTACCCCTGTCAAAAGATGCAATCTCGCTTTTAGAAATCGACTGATTATGGTGGGATTTTTTTTTTTTTTTGGTTGAACAACGTCTTCTAAAGCGTAGTCTACATATAGAATTAGATGCGGCTTGTTTGCAATGAAGCTGCTAATCAAATGAAATAGATTTCAATGTTACAGATTTAGATAAGCTGACAATTTCCCGCGTAAATGAAATGCCGCATTAATATTTATAACTGTGAAGTCAATCAGGATGCTTGTTGTCTGCACCGCTGCAAATTATTTGGTCAAATAGCTTAAAAATGTACCTCATGTTGTAGCATCTAAATGAACTGTAAATTAACATTTATTTAATCAACCAGACTGCATTATTTAAACCAATGAATGTACTTTTAATGATAAACAAGGAAGATATAGCTCCTTAATAACAACTGTATCTACATTTGTACTTTTTATATAGTGAATCAGGATCAACACTTCGCCATATGGTGTTTGTGGTGTATGATTAAACTGAATACAAAAAAAAAACAACAACAAAAAACAAAAGAGAAATCACAATTCACAATGCAAGCAAAGACAGAAAGGTAGACTAATCGCAATATGTCGTGATGACGTCATCGCTGTCGATCAGATTTTGGATGGTAAACCTTTTTCACACATACATGTGTAAAGTATTGCAATCACAAAGCACAACTCTTTCTGCATATTAATACAAATATTAAAACACTTGTGCTTATTTCAAGCTTTTCAACTATTTGTTACTGTTTTATATAACAATATGATTAAAAAAAATAACAAATTGTAATGAATCATAAATATCAACTGAAAAGCTTGAAATAAGCGCAAACAAGTGTTTTTCTTCTTTGTTTTCATACGCAGTTGATATTTATGGTTTATTATAATTTGGTATAGTTTTTAACTTGTGTCTGTATATATACATGCAAATGAAAAACATCAACAAATATAAAAATAAAACAAAAAAAATCACTAAATAAACAATAAAATAATAATAATAAAAAGGAATATATATACAGTACTGTAAATGTTGCATAGTGAGGATGTCTTCAAAAATAATAACATAGTTTTCATTTATCACTTAATATAAAAAGTCCAGTAAACATAATAAAAGCTATACCAATATTCAGTGTGAACACCTTTGCCTTTAAAACAGCACCAATTCTCTTATATACACCTGGACACAGTTTTTCTTGTTGGCAGATAGGATGTTCCAAGCTTCTTGGAGAATTTCATTCTATCTGTTTAGGATGCCTCAATTGCTTCTGTCTCTTTATGTAATCTCAGACTGACACCATGTTCAGTGGGGGGCTTTGTGTGGGCCATGACATCTGTTGCAGGGCTCCCTGTTCTTCTATTCTAATCTCTAATCTAATGTTTGGGAGTCTAACGTTTATATTTCCTATTGACACACTAAAGCTGAAGATATAAATAACCATCTTAAGACAAATGTTTTTGTGTGAACATCGTATGTGCTTAAGACTTTTGCACAGTAGTATAAATATGCTAAATATATATATACAATAAAAATTTTTTATAATAATAGAAATGCAGTTAGCAGCTACCTTAAGTGGTTGGGACTAAGCTCATTTTAGAAATTGACAATTTAGTTAATATTAATACGTTTAATACTATTTACCAATGTTTGAAGAACAACAATACAGTGCTGCCTTGCAAGTACTTTATCTTTCAAAAGTGCCAGTGCAGCATCAGAAGGAATCTGTTATAATTGTCTACTAATCAGTAGATTTATTATAAATATATATTATAGAATCTCATTAAAAACTGATTGAAATGATTAATGAATTTATAAATTTTTTAGCATGTCACATATTCGTTTTATTCAAAATTTCATAGTAATAACAGCATGCATGCAACGAACGAGAAATCAGTGGTTTATCTTGTGAGGCGAGAGAGAGAGAGAGAGAGAGAGAGAGAGAGAGAGAGAGAGTGTGTGTGTGTGTGTGTGTGTGTGTGAGAGAGAGAGAGAGAGAGAGGCGACTAGGGGTGTTTTTTAAGTGGCCACACAGGGGGAGAAATCAAAAGAGATTACCAGCAGGTGGCGGCAGCATAACGTTTCAGCTGCCCCACCCCTTCTGCCTTCCACACTGCTGAAAGCTCATGGAATTTTCAAATGATTTATCAAATTTACCTATCCAAACTATTCACATTACAATGTTTAACATCTCTCAGGCAAAACCAGAAGTAGCCATTCCGGCGGTGGGACAGATTTGTAATGAAACATCATTTTGTAAGTTTTTGGTCAAATCAGACAATTTAAGGATTAAACATGTTTACTCATCTATGTCTATGTAAAGTTGAATATTATTTGGCATAGGTAGCAGATCTTCTCACTGGCTTCATAGCACATTTCCCAACATTTTAGTCTGTCTAAAAACGCAGCACGTAGTTTTGTGACCTCTGTGGTGACTCTCCCATATGATGCTGGTCCTGATGCTGAGCTCAGGTTGAATCTCATCTCCATCAGTCGTTCCAGCTCACTGCTGTTCAGGTGCACACAGGATGGCCAAGCCGCAGCAGGTAAACAGTGTGGCATTTAAGACGTGATGTATTAGGGTAATTAACAAGGGCAATAGCGAACTTAGGTCACTGCTCGTTTTTGGACAATTTTAGAGAAGAATTGGTGACATTGGGCTTGTATTCCTTCCCTAGATTGCATTGATTTGAAAGTTAGATTCATCCATCACATTCAAGGATTATTGGATCTTTCCAAATAATGATTTGACATATGTGCCGTTTATCAACACGTTTATAGACAACGGGGAGAATCACACGTCTATTTCAGTTTTTGGTCCCTTGATTGGTTGCAGGAGATATTAAACATATGTTATCGCTCTCCTCACACCTGACATGGTGTAACAACTGTAGAAGGTAGGGGTTAATTACGGAGGCATGGTGTAATAACGAGTTCAACCATGATCCTTTTGTTTCAACACCTTCTGATGGATTGACAGGAACATCTTTTCTTATTTCCCCCATTCGTATTATTACAGTACAATATATATTCCATCTCCAGAGGTCAATTATCTCTAGAGCTGTACATCTCTTATGGAGCCCAGAGGTTGAAAGCTCACCATATGTGGCCTGACAGTTAGGTTTTATGTCACAATATTTTCAGAATCGCAGACTTAAACAAATTGGAGCAAATGAAGGTGAGAGTGCAAATATTGTGGCCCTTTTTTGGAGAGGATATTACAAAAGAGCAGTTTATTGAAAATTAAGCACATGCCTAATTGCATTGCCTGTTCAATCCCAGCATTCCTGACGTACAGAGAGGACAGTGTGTCAAGTAGATTAAAAATGGAAAGACAAGACAAGAGTAGAAATGGGGGTGCAAAATGAAAGGAAGTAACCCAAAATTTAATAATGTGCCGGACCACCTCTTGTGCGAGTACAAGCATAGCATCTGTGTCAGATGTTGTTAATTAACGTCAGTATGTTCCTCACTGGCACTCGGCTTCCTGTATTCCACACAGGGCAGAGCCCAGTGTCATGGCGCACTCACACAGGGGTGATGTGTGAGTGTGTGTGACGGGATGGGGGGTGCTGTGGTAATCCCACTCATTATAATTCCAATCTGTGACCCATCAAGGGACGGGTTCTGTTGGGGACCACCACAGCAACTTATCAATATGTATTATCTCTTCGTACCCCTCCCTGTAAGACCACTAAGCACACAATCAAATGTGTGTGTGTGTGTGTGTGTGTGTGTGTGTGTGTGTGTGTGTGTGTGTGTGTGTGTGTGTGTTTTGTCATTTTCGCAATTGCAGCTCCAACCCTTGGCCATCAGAAGAATGACACAAGGCACTAAGTGTAAATTTAGGGTCAGTCTCTTGGTAGTGGTGTGAGCAGCGTTTACATTTTTTATTTAACTCTCCATATTGTTGCACAATAATCTAGCGGTCGACTAATACAAGTTTATGGCCAGTGCTGGTACCAGGATTTACACCCTTTAGACCAATGAATATCCATGACTTTTCTATGACCTTTCCAGTCCTTTGGGTTTACCGAATAAGGATTTTTTAAAAATAATTTAGATTCGGATCAATTAATACTTTAGACCAATTTGTAAACTGGTTTGGCAGATTCATTAAAAAGTCTCAAAAGAGCTCAAATAGAGCCATAACTAGCCAATGAAATATTTTAGAGCAGAGCTAATCACAAAAATGTCACTTCACTACAGAAATGTCCATTATGTTTTCCATTAATTTTACAATTTTATAAATTTTTAAGACTTTTTTAGGCATGGAAAACGCAATTGAAATATGTTCTGATATTTCCTGGTTTTTCAAGCCTGTACGAACCCAGCGATACTGATATTTAAACAGCAAGGTGGCAAATAAGTAGCAAATAAGATGTATACAAAATTGCTGAATTTAAACGAACACTAAAAAAAATTTGCATTATCCATTACCTATTGGTAAATTTTGATGATGCAGAATAACCCCTTCTGTTAAATGGCCAATCATGTTTAACAGGCCAATTCAAGTTATCAGCTAATGTCGATAATCTAAAAATAACCAAACACCGGCCAGTTTATTGACCTGGGCTGCATTTCCTGAAAGCATCGTTAGCCTAAGGAGATTGTATAAACCACTGGTGCCAATGGTCTTTATGATCAACTTGGCACTACAATAAACTAAATTTGATAGAATTTAACTCTTTGCACAAATGTATTATATATTTGATGATTTTATGTCAGTGCTTGAAAGTCTACACAATCAGACAGTTTTCTGTTGCTTTAAAATTGGATAAGTGTCGTCATTTATTGCCATATTTATCATATCACTCATCTGATAGTACTGACACTTGTTTCATTTTTGCTGATACTGATTGATAACTTCTCATGCTGAGACTAAGACAGTCAGTTATGAATTATTACTTCTGAATGAGTGAAACAGGTTTTTATGAAGGAGGAGTATGCAGCTAACTCTAAAACAACATAATTTATCCTGTCATTCATCATGATCAAATAAGAAACATTACCAGCATCAACATACACACTTGATTGATCTATTTCAGAAGTTTATAAACCATTATATTCATAGTATAGAGAATGCATATTCTATGACTTTAGAGGTTGCATTTAATTCTTTGTGAGTTTGTAATTGCTTATTTATAGTATAACATATAAGTATAATATATAGTGGGATATATATATTTATAAAAATTAAGTTTAAGAATGTAGTTCGTTTTCAGGCATTTAGTTGTATACTATTTATTATATAGTTATATATGCGATGTGTCCACCCGGAGTTATTCCACTGATGCACACACCACAAACACACACAGAAGTGATTCATTGTCAGAAATAAAGTGATGGGGAAATGTTAGATGGAACTGGTTACAGAAATCAAGTATTTTTCGGCCCAAGTAAGGCGCATTTAAATGACCACAGATGCACGGCAAATTTGAACTATCACATAACACAGAATGAGATGTTTTTGTTTGCAAGCACGTGTGCAGCTCAAAGTGGCGCTTGACGCCATAACGCAAATCATGATTGGTGTAGGAAAGCGGATAGCCACAGTCTGCTGGCAGATTAAAATTGTGGAGGTTGAGAGTTTAAGAGATTTAATGCCCAGTAAATATGCAACCAATGAGGAAACTAGTTCTTTCAATTAGTCAAACTCCCACTTAGACTTTGGGAAACGTTTAATGTTACTCTCTATTACTGTAAAAGGCTTTATTTGGACAATGTTAATAAAGCATTATATTGTTACATATTGTTTTGTTTTCTTTCCTAAGAAGGAAATAAATGCATTTTGGCAAGAAAAAAAGGATATTGAGATTGAATCATTGTTACTTTTATTCACCAAAGTGGCATTCAACTGATCAGAATGTATAGTCGGGACATTAATAACGTGATCATTTATTATTACAATTTGAAAGAAATATTCAGAACTTCTTGAACTACTTCAAAGAGTTCTCATCAAAAAATCCTCCACTGCAGCAATGACAGCTTTGCAGATCCTTGACATTCTAGCTGTCAGTTTGTCCAGATACTCAGATGACATTTCACCCCACACTTCCTGTTGCACTTGCCATAGATGTGACTGTCTTGACAGGTACTTCTCACGCACCTTACAGTCTAGCTGATCCCACAAAAGATCAATGGGATTAAGATCCATAACACTCTTTTCCAATTATCTGTTGTCCAATGTCTGTGTTTCTCTGCCCACTCTAACATTTTCTTTTCGTTTTTCTGTTTCAAAAGTGGCTTTTTCTTTGCAAATCTTCCCATAATGCCTGCACCCCTGAGTCTTCACTTTACTGTTGTACATGAAACTGGTGTTAGCGGGTAGAATTCAATGAAGCTATCAGCTGAGGACATGTGAGGCCTCTATTTCTCAAACTAGAGACTCTGATGTTCTTATCCTCTTGTTTAGTTGTACATCTGGTCTTCCACATCTCTTTCTGTCCTTGTTAGAGCCAGTTGTCCTTTGTCTTTGAAGACTGTAGTGTACACCTTTGTATGAAATTTTCAGTTTTTTTTTTTTTTGGCAATTTCAAGCATTTTATATACTCAAAACAATGATTGACTGATGAGTTTCTAGAGAAAGCTGTTTCTTTTTTGCCATTTTTGACCTAATATTGACCTTATTATATAATATTGACATGGCAGTCTATTGCATACTGTGGCAACTCAAAAACAAACACAATAACAATGTTAAGCTTCATTTAATGAACCAACTAGCTTTCAACTGTGTTTGATATAATGGCAAGTGATGTTCTAGTACCAAATTATCAATTTATCATGATAACTCAAGGATAAGGTGTTGGAGTGATTCTGCTGTCTAGATTTGATCAAAAATGACTTTATTCTAAAAGTGATGGTGCTGTTTTTACATCAGTAATGTCCTGACTATATTTGTGATCAGTTGAATGCCACTTTGGTGAATTAAAGTACAACTTGCCTTCAAAAACAGCAAAATCTGAACATTATTCCAAATAATGTTTTGGCCAGTGTATATACCATACAGTATGTATATATGGTATATATATGTGTGTGTGTGTGTGTGTGTTTGATTTGACCCCTAAAAGCAACAATAACTACCAAAACACTGAACAACTTTGTAGAAAATGTATTTAGATAAAGAGAATACTTGAAATAATCACATTTATTTTGAGACAAAATACTTTTGTCATTTTGGTAATTAAATCAAAGTTTTTCAAGAACAATTTAACAGAGATTAATACTTTAAGGAAAGTATTTGAGGTAAAACTCCCCCTTTTTTCAAGAGCTAAAGGCCCCTCGTAAAAAGAATAGATTTGTTATGAAGCATGTTCAAAGTGGGGTCACTTTGAAAGATTCAATTACAATGGAGATGAATTTGTTTATAGAATACTTGAGATGTTATGCAATGCACTTTACCATAATTCATTTCCATCCTATATTCCTATTTGCCTTTATGGTTAGATGCTAACTGTATTTCATTGGCTCTGTACTCATGCTATCCTGACGATTAATATACTCCATAAAAATGGAGACACTTGCCATCAAGTGAAGATTTCATTTCTATTTCACATAACACATCTCCTGCATTAAAATCATACAGTACTCAAATTCGCTAACATGCACCTCAGCTGGTGGTTTACTCCTAAAATGTTTCTCGGTACAAATCAGGAGTTGAAAGTCAGTAAATTATCTTTAATGCTGGCAAAAAGAAAGAAAAACGAATAGGCTATTTTCTAAATGATGTGGCGTGCGGCCATGTGATCATCAGGATGTTGTAGTCGCCTCCCTGTTGATCTGATAATTTGCCGAGCCTTGCACCTGGTGAGTCTTATAGAACGGCAGACTCTGGAGGCAGCACTAAGCTATGTTATATGCATGAGACAGAACATCTAAAGACCTGCCGCTGACAGTGTTTGCATTAACATTCCATTTAGAGCGGAATAAAATCAGCATGGAAATAGATAGAGAATGGTACAGGACCAAGATGGCTTTACTGTACTAGGTTTTCTGCATCAGATCTGGGCAGAGTGTACTCTAATATGGATACACTCATGATGTGATGGTTTTGAATGGACTCGAGTTCCTTCCTCGAGGGGCCTTTAACCCTCAGCCTGGGATTGATGATAAAATCGAAATGGTTGTGGCTAGCAGATGGTGGATGGGTTTGAAACAGCAACGAGAGTGAAGGGCCCCCAAAGCACATAAACGCCGCTGCAAACTCAGTGCTTGCTCATAGGCAGACTATAGAGTTTTTCTATCACAACTGTCTGTCTAGTGGTAGCATACAGGTATACTGTAGGTGATGTCACTGTCTTTTGGCTTATACAGCTTACCAAAATGGATGTCTGTCAAAGTGAGCCTGGAATGAGTTTTGGAGCCATGCACCTCAGCACTAATTTTAGGGTTGGGGACCACAGAATGCGAGCGTGCTGTTGCCATGGTGATGGTCGACTAACCGTATGGTGCTCTCTCTGCACTGTTTGCCCCTCCCGATCATTAGCCAGACCGCCGCCGGTTCATACCATTTCTCTGTAATCCCCATCACGAGTGCCATCAACCTAATTGTACACTAAAAGTGATGCACTTATTTATGTCAAATTGCTCGCTGATAATGATAAGAAGTTCCAGGTTTCAGGTACAAGTAAATGTGCAATGCTATTAATATCCTTTATAGCTGAATGATTTCAGCTCATAAGTGCCCTACGTCTGTTGATTTGGAAGAAATTCCAAATTAGTTTTTAATATATAACATATTATTTTTAGTTGATCAGTTGCGGAATACGAAATGTTTTAAATTCAAATATTCCAAAAATAGAACAGGTGAACACTTCAAGATGAAATAAGCTTGAGGGTCAAAATCAACTGTACAAACCCTTGTAGATGCAGAAAAAGTAGCTCAAAAGCGAAGAGTACAGATTAGGAGCCATTAGGAGCCAGTCATTTTACGAGCAGAACTAGAGATATTAGCAGTCAGGCTGCAGATAACCGCCTGAGCACTGTCTCTCCTCCCCATCATTCTCCTTTTGTATTTTTAGACGCTCCTTTATGTGAGAACAATGGCTTCCATATCAAACATTTTAAATGATGCTTGAAATACCAGTCACTTGACTTTGATGTCACAGGCAATTAAATCCGACCTTCCCCTTCCCTGTTAATAACAGCAATCTTGCCCAGTCTAGTACCTAATTAATATGTGCTATTTGTCACTTTGCAGTGACACATGTATTTCAAAAAGGGAGAAGGATAGTGCTGTTGGAAGGGACCTTCTCTGTTATTAGAAGAAAGATGTCACTCGTTCTTGTCTCTTTTCGTGATCTGTGCCGTCTTTCCTTCTGTCTTGCGCTGCCATTTTGAGGGAGAATGACACGAGAAAAGCGTGTGGGCACGGATGTGTGACACATGATGTCTTCAGACATTTCTACTGTCTAGTGTGTGTGCTAGAGTGTTTGTAAACATGTTTTCATAAAAATAAAGTTTGTTCAATTAAACTGGATCCTACAGTCATTTTAAGTCATGTTATTTAGTTGAATTCTGTTAATAACAGGAAATCATATTTGGACACCTGTAAGTTTTAAGTTGAAGTAAATGTAAGTTAAGCTCTATCAACAGCATCTACCTTGTACTTCACTTTGTAAAAATAAACAAATCACTAAAAAAACAATAATAATAATAATAAAGTGTTTAGTGTAACACATTGGGTTCCTACTTTATATAGGGGTTCATTGACCATTATAGTGTGTTCCGGTCATTTTTACCAAGATAATTTTTTTTTCTTATGATTTTTTATTTTTAATACAATTGGAATAAAATAAAGAAAATTTTCAAAAACAAAATTGGACCACTTGTTTATTTTTTCACTTATTGTGAATCACGGCCCCTAACCACATCCTCCACAGTTTTAGCATTAAATGCATGGAGTTAATATGTGTTATTAATAAAAATGTATATCCTATCTTATATGCTAAAATTAGAACTTTCCTGACCAATGAAATATAAAATAAATGTAAAAAATATATTTATTTGATTTTTTTTTTAATTATTTGTCTTTTTTATCTTATGTATATATTTTGGATGGTTTATACATATTTGCTTCTTTTTTTTTAATTTTTGTTTATTTTATTTGTTTATTTATTTTGTTCACCTGTACTTGTCTTTATGATTGTATTCATATATTGTTTGATCTTATTGAACATTTATATAGAAAAAACACAGTTTTACCAGCATTTGTAGACCTTTCAGACGGTCCCTTACCACACCCTCCACAGTATTAGCATGTTTTAGCACAAAGTGTGGACGTTTCAGATGGCCTCTTACCCACTGTAGGCAAATTTTTCAACTTATATCAATGTAAAACTGGTGATCTGGAGCGATTTCACCGTGATGCCATCTGACCAGCTTTAATATGGGACAAATCGTCCTGTATTGATTCAAAATGGGATGCATAATTTTATCTTTTATATACGGGATGATCCCATATTTTACAGGACAGGTAGCAACCTTAGTTACACCAGTTTCACTATCCTGCAAACTCATCAACTTCACTTTGTTTATTTCTTTTTTTCTCCCAATTTGGAATGCCCAATCCCCACTACTTAGTAGGTCATCGTGGTGGTGTGGTTACTCACCTCAATTCTGGTGGTGGAGGACAAGTTTCAGTTGCCTCCACTTCTGACATGTCAATCCACGATTCTTATCATGTGACTTGTTGTGCATGACACCACAGAGACTCACAGCATGTGGAGGCACAACCCACAAACTCTCCACAATCCACAAACAACTTACCACACGCCGCCGGTGGTGGTGAAGTGGTCTAAGCACATAGCTGGTAATCAGAAGGATGTTGGTTCGAGCCCCACAGCCACCACCATTGTGTCCTTGAGCAAGGCACTTAACTCCAGGTTGCTCCAGGGGGATTGTCCCTGTAATAAGTCCCTGTAATAAGGGCTCTGTAAGTCTGTAAGTGTTTTTTTGGATAAAAGCGTCTGCCAAAAGTGTCTGCCAAATGCATAAATGTAAATGTTACCCCATGTGACTCTACCCTCCCTAGCAACCGAGCCAATTTGGTTGCTTAGAGACCTGGCTGGAGTCACTCAGCATGCCCTGAATTCAAACTCACGACTCCAGGGTGGTTGTCAGCGTCAGTACTCGCTGAGCTCCCTGGCCCCCACTTTGTTTATTCTTTAAGAAGTAAAAAAAACATTTGTAACTTTGGACTGCCATTTGTGCCACTACTGCTCATCCTGTGTGTGTGCGATCGTGATCACAACCGACTTCAGGTTTATCGCCCTCTTGTGGTCTCCCAATGCTATTACACCAGTCTGTTAATCAGAGGCTAACTGATTGAGTTGGAAAGCACGCCAATTGGGCTTCTAATTTAAATGTTGGCTAATTTAAATATATCGAGGCCTCAAATAAAATATATTGATAAAATAACATGCTAATCAATAATCAGTATATTTATATTTTATGGGATCCCTAACAAAAACTCACTGCAGTGAAGTAAAACTCACTGCTTGCGTGAAACAAATTTGCTCAATGCATTCTAAAAATTGAGACATTTACAACATTATATAATACCTGTCTTTCTCATCTTCTTTATGGCTTTACCAACCCTTAATATAATTGTTGTGATAACAAATTATGAGAGATTTACAAACAATATTAGTGGGCCGGTCATTTTTGACCAGGAACACAAAATGTGTTAGCACAAAATGAACACAGCACAAGGGTTAATGACTAATTAATCATTAATAAATGCATTATAAATCATTTACATGCAGGTATAGCAACAGGCATTAAAAGTGCAACTTTCATTAATTACTTGCCAAGTCATTTCAACTTACATGTTATAAATACTTTGTCATGGCAACAAAGCTAAAATATTAAAAGTAAAATTAGATATAGATTTACACAGAAAATATTAGTAAGCGATTTTAGAGCCAATCATGTTAATATACATATTGTTTATGTCTTATGGCTAAACATTTGAAACAGTGAGTATATTAACGTTTACAGATTGGCCCCATTCACTTCCATTGTAAGTGCCTCACCTATTTATTTAAATAAAAATAAATAAAAAATAAAGGAGGGACAAGTCGAAATACATTTTTGTGGTTATCAACATTACGCCACTAATGCTGTCGATTGAGCTTGTCTTGTATTGAACACGAAATATTCCTTTAAGACGGACATATTTGTCTGTGCTTCAAAAATGCACTTCACATTTCTTGAAATCCTTAAACCAGATATTCATATGTAATATCCTTCTTGTGAGAATTATCTGTCTTGCCTTTGATCATAACAGACATGAATTCTGAGGACCAAGTCAGAGGATTTGTGTAAATTAAGTTGATATAAGCTCCTAGATGGATGGACAATTAGCATAATCCAAACATATGACAAGCTCCATCACGAATGAGTGGCATTCATTGGACTATCTCTTTAATTAGAGCCATGTAGTGTGTATGTGTGTGTGTGTTTATGTATGTATGTATGTGTGTGTGTGTGTTGGGGGGGGGGTCAGGTTTGGATGGTTTACGAGGACATTTATTAAGGTTACAAACTGGTAATTACTAGGGTATTATGCCATAAATGTGGTTTATGAGGACATTTCTAGTGCACCATATTTCAAATCACTTATAAAACGTACTAATCGAAAGTTTTTTGTGAGGGTTAGGTTTAGGGGTAGAATATATAGTTTGTACAGTATAAAAATCATTATGTCTATGGAGAGTCCCCATAAGCCACACCAACGTGTGTGTGTGTGTGTTGACAATAGCAATTTGAGCAGCAGAGCAGCAGGTGGTAGAGCAACATTGTGGACAAATCAGTGATACTTGGTCTCCTCGCTTGAATGGGTCAAAAACGAAGAGACATTATAGTTGGACACAGGTCTGAGATGATCACTTTGAGGCAACAGAATTTCAATAAGCAACACTTTCACTGCTTACATACCAGATGTCATTGTGGTCATGGTCAAGAGACTGTCTCATCTGTTCTTCCATTTTCTCTCTCACTTTTTCTCACATTCACACATGCGACTCTCCCTATGCCGTTTTCCTCCAGAAACGGGCTGCAAAATGCTTCCAGACTCTCACATCTGTGCTAAAAATGAAAAGCTTTCCCTGCACACTTTGACTCAAGGATTCACTTGTAAAGAATTCAGTTTTTATTGGATGAACCGACTAATGTACCATGCAGCGTAGTAGCACTTGCATTTTATGCCACATTGGTAGGGCCAATTAATTTGCATAATTTGGTGTGCGGTTGCCATGACTCTAAGGAAGTAACGTCTGCTCCACCTGTTCTGATCGATTCATCATTCCACGCCATTCAATTAATTACATTTATGACAAACTAAAGCCTTGGCCCACCCGTAGGCCTCTGCGGTCTTCCTGCGATATTGCAGCTTCATCGGAGTCCTCTGATTTACGGAGCACCTTCACACGGCTCCACGCCTTAGGCTGAATAAAATTAATATTTTGTTTCCCATCTGGAGGACTCAATAAAATTAATGAGGGAAGGAGGCCCTTAGCTAGAGCAGGACCTGGGATCAATCTAACCGTGTGCACGTTTCTGGATGTGTGCCTGTCTGTATGTTTGTTTGCTTGTCTTCATGAGTAAGCTCTACTTCACGAATAGCTCTTCACGAAGACCACTGATTTCCAAGGAATGTCAAGTCAGTTTTATTTGTATAGCGCTTTTCACAATACATATTGTTTCAATGCAGCTTTGTAGAAAATAGTACCATACAAATCCCCCCAGAGAGCAAGCCAAGGGGTGACTGCAGCAAGGAAAAAACTCCCTTAGATATAACACGGTAAAAGAAGACATTCAATATGGATTCACTTGCAATGAGGATGAACATGTTTGAGCGCATGATCTCTACATAGTTGTCAACACATTCACAATATACCACCATTTACGGGTCATTTCGTGAAACCGGTGCCTTTTGTGACCATCATTAACTTACGAAATGTGTAAACAATGTCTTTAAAAATGAATAGCTGATGGCAATATTTGTTCAGTAACAATCTAGTAACTTTATTTTATTTTTAAGTGTTCTTTCCTACCCAGTGTTTCCAACTCATCCATGGGTAGATTAGTTTAGTCTTTATTACCCATTCAATTTGCCAAAGAATGGAAATGTACTTCTGGCATGGCCATAAAAAGATGGCAGACAATATACAACACTTTACTGTACATTTAAGCATAAAGATAGACCAACATTAAACTTAGGACTTAAAAATCCATACACTATAAACCCAAATAAGTTAGCACAACTCAAAACATTTGAAGTACCGGTAATCAGCTACATAATTTTTTGTAAGTTAATAAATGACAAGTTCAAGTAAGTAGAACTGTCAGATTTTGACTACTAATGCGTGTTGATTGCTCTAAACTTGAAATATTGAGTAAGCTAACTCGTACATTTTGATGGCATTTCACTTAAAATGTAACTCTTTGGCTGAACTTAAAATTAATAAGTAATCACTTCTTAAATACGTCAAGTAGGGGGAACCTAGCTAGCACATGGTCACCATATGACTGTCACGAACCCCGCTCCCTCGCTCCGCCCCCTCGAGCGTCCACGCTCGTTCCGCCCCCTCGAGCTCGCACGCTCGTTTTGCTCCCTCGGGCTTCCACGCTCGTTTTGCTCGCTCAAGCTTGCACGCTCGTTTTTGCTCCTACGAGCTCACATGCTCGTACACTATCTCCCCCCTCGGGCTCACATGCCCGCTCCCAATCGCCAGAACATTATATACACCTGCACTCGTCTCAATCACCACATCATTGTTTACACCTGCACTCGCCTCTATAAATACCACAGCACATTCGTCTCACTCCGGTTGGTTATTGTATTTAGTTTCCAGTGTCTTTGCCCCCCGCTAGTCTCGTCTAGTTTTGAACTCCTCTTGTCCTCCTCTTAGCTTGCCAGCTCCCCTTGTTCCCCTGTCTTTTGCTCCCCACTAGTCCCGTCTAGCTACTCTGATCCTGTTTCCCGGCTTCGACCCCCCACTCTCGTTGACCACTCTCTCCCGGATTTGCCCCTTTACTCCACTTTGATTCCCCGGCTTTTGACCCTACGCTTCCCTCGACAACTCTTCTCTGGATTTACCCTGTTTGTACTTTTGCCTGCACTGCTATTAATAAAAGCAGTTTCCTCCGACATTGTGACTGTCTCATCTTGTGTGTGTGCGGGTTACAAAATAACCAACCCCACCGTAGACAGTCACAATGCCCCGCGCTGAGGATTCGCGCAGCTCACTAGAGTGGAGGTACACGTCACATTCAGTGCGAGGAGCTACTGTTTGGAGAGATGACCACGCGCTCACGGCCCAGGGGCAGCAGGTATGCACTATTTCTGATTTATTTCACCCTGTTTCACCTGTGTCTGCCCCTGAGCCCGTTTATGCCTCCAGTGCATTTCTGAGCGCCGTGAGCCTTCAACCCCCTGAGAGGTTTGACGGCTCTTCGGGCGCTTGCCAAGAGTTTTTCGTGCAAGGCAGCGGTGGTGTAACGCATAACCCCGTCCTTGACATTATGGAGCCAGCGGCCCGACTCTTGGTTTTGCGCCAGGGGAGCCAACCCTTGAAGGCTTATATTATGGATTTTTGTGCCCTGGCCAACCAGGTGAATTTTGATGAGGTGGCTCTGAAAGACATTTTTCAATTTGGACTGAATGAGCCAGCCTCATCATTCATGCCTGGTGGTCGCTGCTCTCTCAACCTGGCTCAGTTTATTGACCTCGCCCTACTGTACACTGGTTCCTCGTTTACTGTGGGGGAGGCAGAAACTGAACCAGCGTTCCACACCACGGCCCCCGTCTCGAAGCCTACCACGGCCCCCGTCTCGAAGCCTTACACGGCCCTAGTCCCGAAGCCTGACACGGCCCTAGCCCCGAAGCCTTACACGGCCCTAGCTCCGAAGCCTTAAACGGCCCTAGTCCCGAGGCCTTTCAAGACCCCAGTCCCGAAGCCTGTCACGGCCCCAGTCCCGAAGCCTGTCACGGCCCCAGTCCCGAAGCCTTACACGGCCCTAGTCCCGAAGCCTGACACAGCCCCAGTCCCGAAGCCTGTCACGGCCCCAGTCACGAAGCCCGACACGGCCCCATTCCCGAGGCCTGTCACGGCCTCAGCCTCGAAGCCTGGCACGGCCAACGAGCCAGCGCCCATGCCCGCCACGGCCAACGAGCCAGCACCCATGCCCGCCACGGCCAACGAGCCAGCGCCCATGCCCGCCACGGCCAACGAGCCAGCGCCCATGCCTGCCACGGCCAACAAGCCAGCCCCGAAGCCAGTCACGAAGCCCGACACGGCCCCATTCCCGAGGCCTGTCACGGCCTCAGCCTCGAAGCCTGGCACGGCCAACGAGCCAGCGCCCATGCCCGCCACGGCCAACGAGCCAGCGCCCATGCCCGCCACGGCCAACGAGCCAGCGCCCATGCCCGCTACGGCCAACGAGCCAGCGCCCATGCCCGCCACGGCCAACAAGCCAGCGCCCATGTCTGCCACGGTCAGCGAGCCAGCGCCCATGTCTGCCACGGTCAGCGAGCCAGAGCCTGTAGCCTCGACCATCCCCATGGCCACATCCCCTGTTGGCCGAAGACGTCAGAGAAGGAAGACGGCCCCCTTCTCCCCAGTCTCGTCTTGTACTCAAGACCGCAGAGGTTCCCTCAGAGTCTTCCACGGCTCTGCCGGGCTCTGCTCCGCCCTCAGAGTCTTCCACGGCTCTGCCGGGCTCTGCTCCGCCCTCAGAGTCTTCCAAGGCTCTGCCAGCCTCTGCTCGCCCCTCAGAGCCCTCGCAGCCTCCGCCTCACGAGCCTCCCAAGGCTCTTCCTCCCAAGCCTCCCAGGGCTCCTCCTCTCGAGCCTCCCAGGGCTCCTCCTCTCGAGCCTCCTAGGGCTCCGTTTCTCGAGCCTCCCAGAGCTCTACCTCCCAAGCCCCCCAGGGTTCGGCCTTTCAAGTCTCTTGAGCCTCCCAGAGCTCTACCCCTCGAGCCTCCCAGAGCTCTGCCTCTCAAGCCTCCCAGGGCTTCTCCTCTCGAGTCTTTCAGGGCTCCCCCTCCTTCCAAGCCTCTCAGGGCTTCTCCTCCCGAGTCTTTCAAGGCTCCTCCTCCCAAGCCTCCCAGAGCTCTACCTCCCAAGCCCCCCAGGGTTCTGCCTTTCAAGTCTCTTGAGCCTCCCAGAGCTCTACCCCTTGAGCCTCCCAGATCTCCACCTCTCAAGCCTCCCAGGGCTTCTCCTCTCGAGCCTTTCATGGCTCCACCCCTCAAGCCTCTCACGGCTTCACCTCTCGAGTCTCTCAGGGCTCCTCCCCCTCTCAAGCCTCTCAGGGCTTCCCCTCTCGAGTCTTTCAGGGCTCCTCCTCCCCTCGAGCCTCTCAGGGCTCCGCCCCTCGAGTCTTTCATGGCTCCACCCCTCAAGCCTCTCACGGCTTCATCTCTCGAGTCTCTCAGGGCTCCTCCTCATCTCGAGCCTCTCAGGGCTCCGCCCCCCAAGCCTCTCGAGCCTTCCAGGACTCTGCCACTAGAGCCTCCTATGGCTCCACCTCCCGAGCCTCTCACGGCTCTGCTCCCAAAGACTCCAGAGATTTCTATGGCTCCGCCTCTCGGGCCTCCTACGGCTCTACCCCCCGAGACTACAGAGCCTGCCAGGTCGTCGCCTCGGGGACCTCCCACGGCGCCACCTCCCTTGGCTCCACCTCCAGAGCCTTCCAGGCCTTCGCTCCTAAAGCCTCCTTCGGCTCCACCTCCAGAGCCTTCCAGGCCTTCGCCCCTAAAGCCTCCTTCGGCTCCACCTCCAGAGCCTTCCAGGCCTTCGCCCCTAAAGCCTCCTTCGGCTCCACCTCCAGAGCCTTCCTGAACCCCACCTCCAGAGCCGCCTACAGTGCCGCCTCTGACGGCACCGCCTTTCACGGCTCAGCCCAGACTTCCTGACCCCCTTCCTGTCCTGTGGCCTCTTCCCTGGCCTCCGGACCCTATTCCTGTCCGGTGGTCACCTTCCAGACCCCCGGACCCAGTCCCTGTCCTCCAGTCGCCTTCCAGACCCCCTGACCCAGTCTCTGCCCTTTGGATGCCCCCTAGATCTCCCGACCACACGCCTGTCCGCTATGTTCCCCCTGACCTTGCCTTGAAACTGCCCATTGACACCATGGACTGTCTCATTTCCCTCTGTGCCCCTTGGACTGCCCTCAATTTTGTTTGTGTATTTTGTGGGTTGTCTGTTCAGGGTTTTTTTGGTTGTTGGAATTGTCCAGCACCACTTCCCAGAGGTCGCGCTCCTCGCAACAGAGCGCGGCCGTCAGGAGCCGTCCGTTTTAGAGGGGGGAGTACTGTCACGAACCCCGCTCCCTCACTCCGCCCCCTCGAGCTCGCACGCTCGTTTTGCTCCCTCGGGCTTCCACGCTCGTTTTGCTCGCTCGAGCTTGCACGCACATTTTTGCTCCTACGAGCTCACATGCTCTGTCACACTATCACACTATCACACTACTATTACACTATCTCCCCCCTCGGGCTCACATGCCCGCTCCCAATCGCCAGAACATTATATACACCTGCACTCGTCTCAATCACCACATCATTGTTTACACCTGCACTCGCCTCTATAAATACCACAGCACATTCGTCTCACTCCGGTTGGTTATTGTATTTAGTTTTCCGTGTCTTTGCCCCCCACTAGTCTCGTCTAGTTTTGAACTCCTCTTGTCCTCCTCTTAGCTTGCCAGCTCCCCTTGTTCCCCTGTCTTTTGCTCCCCACTAGTCCCGTCTAGTTACTCTGATCCTGTTTCCCGGCTTCGACCCCCCTCTCGTTGACCACTCTCTCCCGGATTTGCCCCTTTACTCCACTTTGATTCCCCGGCTTTTGACCCTACGCTTCCCTCGACAACTCCTCTCTGGATTTACCCTGTTTGTACTTTTGCCTGCACTGCTATTAATAAAAGCAGTTTCCTCCGACATTGTGACTGTCTCATCTTGTGTGTGTGTGTGCGGGTTACAATGACCATGTGCTACACGGACGGGTTGAGCCGTTGCGCACCGTCTCTGTGTTTACTTCCGTGTCTCCCGCAAACATTGACGGGTGAGTATGCGTGGCAGATGCCATGACCGGGCCTCCCATCCTGGGAGTCCGGGGCCCCCCTGCACCCATGGGTCCTGGGGTTTAAGCCCCAGTAAGCCTGTGCGTTAATACGCACCTGTCCTCAATCTAAGCTGGAGCTCCTCTATTCAAAATGGTAACCCCCAAAACTTAAACATAACCGAAACTCTTCTAAATAACACAATAAAACATTTAACACTAACAAGTCTCCCCTTCACATTCATCTTGCAAATGACACATTATTGTATAAAACTTCCTTTGAACATTTACCCTCCCTGTCGTGTGCCATGCAAAGCATGCAGGGAAATATAAATCCCCTGCCCAGTTAAATTTGAATTCCTGTAAATTTAAAGAGGTAAGTTCATTCAACTTAAAACAATAACACAATTCAGGTTACTTAATAGTTGTCCATTTCGTGAACTCAAAAGAAAGAGAAAGTTATAAATACTCAGCAAGGTAAAAAAAATGTTTAACTGATTTAGATGATTTCATTTCACCCTACTCAAAACAATTAATTATATTTGAGCATTAGGGTTAACAATTCATTTGAAGTCTAAACGTAAAAGTTTTGTGTACAAAATTCCACAATATGCTTTGCGCTTGAATTTCTAAATTATGTTTCCTTGGTCAAATGGCAGTTATGGGTGCATTTCAATAATTAGGATTTATGGTAGATTTTGTCTCTTTTTTAGTATTATTTATGTTGTTTTGTTGCAAATAGTTGTTTTGTGTGATGTCACCATTAGTGTTGGCTAATTCTCTTTGTGCATGTGCAGTTAAAGTGCAGGTAAATATGCATTTCTTTGGAGAATTAAGTTTATTTATTGACTGATCAAGAGTCATTAATGATCTTAACTTGATAATTAATTTGATAGTTAATTGAACTTAATTACAAAAGTTTTGGCGATGCAATTTAAGGCACTTAACTCCAGGTTGCTCCGGGGGGATTGTCCCTGTAATAAGTGCACTGTAAGTCGCTTTGGATAAAAGCATCTGCCAAATGCATAAATGAAAATGTAAATGTAAATTACTCAATTAAATTGAGGGAACAAATTGACTCAATCAAATGGTTGCCAGTAGGGGTTGATCTTGTAATCACTGTTACCATGATTTTTTACAGAAAATTTGATAATTAACAAGTAGATATTTGTAGAAACATCAGCATTAAAATATATTTCTAATTAACTTCTGGAAGTATCAAGACCTTGAGCATAAATCTAGTAATGGCTAAATAAACTGTAAAACTGTCAACCATGTTAATGTTGAAGACAAACTTGAAATGTTGAGTCATAGCCAGTGAACTCAAGTGCAGAAACTTTATTTGAAAATATAAACAAGATGTAAAACACCAAAGAAACAAGGCTAATGCTGTGTTCCATTCAAGACGGATGTGGGATATTCCTGCTTGATATATCTGATCTCCGACCATAAAGGCATTCCATTATCAGATTGAATCTTTAGCGATCCTGTTAGCTTAGCAGGGGTTCAACTGTCACCAGAGATGTCTCCTAGCAACCCAATTGATAAACAATGCTGCAATGCTAGTATTCGTGCAACAGGTGTATGATTATCAAAAGAGAGTATTATTTATCATGTTTTGTATGCCTGTCTCTGCAGTAGTTTGTTAAACATGCTTTAATAACATGTTTATAGGAATTTTTGACACATTTATTGATATTATTTAATAAAAATTAATGTTTATCACTTACTTTGTATATCTCCCTGGGTGAAGACATATTTGTGTGACATCACGTACCTGCATGTCGGCGAAATCAGAGTTGAACATTTCAGCACGTGTTTGGAAGTTGCCGTTCCATTGCACTTTTCCTAGTAAGAAGTTGGAAAATCGACTTTACAAGTTGAATGGAATGCAGCATAAGGACTCACCATATGAACCAAATACAACAAACCCTGCAAGACAAAAACAGGAAGAAAGTCAGGGCTATAAATACACAGAACTAATGAACAAACTAGAAACACCTGAAAGCAATCCATCAAGGCCAATATATACTTTATACGAAATCAAAGAACGAATGGGTATGACATCAATCTAGCCAAAAAGAAGGTGTTTTTGCATTTGTTCCGGTGGTTCATAACAGCACGCCTGGGCGAAATTTTAGAAAAACATCTGACCGACTGCTAAACGCCTTCTTGCTGCCATTGGTCCACGTCATCAGTAGGTGTGGTCTGATGCTCAACCTACTACTTTGTTTACGTTTTCTAGTCAGTATTCAACTTGAATACACCACCCTGCAAGATTATGTCAAGCTATATTTTGGTTTGCTTGTTTGTTGAATTAGTCTACATAAGGCATAAAATCTACTTAAATACTCTCAAGTGCCCATTCACTCATGTGCCATCTGCAGCCGAAAGTCATTCGCACATCTGTAAAAGTAAGATATGCCTCTATCACCATTCTTTTGTCTTTATTCTGAACATTAATGTCTAGGTTACGTATGTAACCTCCGTTCCTTGATGGAGGGAATAAGACGTTGTGTCGAAGAAGCGACACTAGGGGTCTCTCTTCAAAGCCGAATATACCTATGATCTATGAAAAAAGGCCAATGAGAAGTTGGCGGACAGAATTTGCATGAGGAGCCGGAAATGGTCCGGCCACAACAGTGGCTTGGCTCAGCGACGTGGCCGGGAGGACACAACGGCTCGTTCCCTCCATCAGGGAACGGAGGTTACATACATAACCTAGATGGTCCAATTGAAATCACACCATGCGCTGAGCCGTGTACTGCTGACACAGGAGCGGGAAGGTACGTGCCAAAACGACCAGCTGCATCAGACTGCACGTACCCTTCCCCAATGCCCCATAAAGTCTAGCCGGGCCTCTTTTCTCTCTATGTTTCTCGCATAGAGCAAAATGGCTGGGGCCCTTACACGCATCGTGTGAAGGGGGTCTTACCCAGTTTCCTATTCTTCAGGGGGAAAGACCCTGCGGAGACCACACCTGCCCAGAGAAGGGGAGGTAAAAGTGCCGATACACACCACATGGGCTTTTAGGTCACATGTGGGAAGTGGCGCGGTGGTAGACCCCGCCTCTTTGGAGGGAGGAGTTGCTACAGACACGGCGACTGGGGGCAGTGGGAACTGCCCAAGGGAGACACGGGTCCACCGTACCGCGGAAAATACACTCAGGGGGGAAGTCCACAAAGGAGCCCTGACTGAATACCCGCAGTGGATTGGGTCGGCGAATTCCTCCGCTGAATTGCGAACCCCAAGGTCTAGGGAGGAGTCATCCAGGGAGCCAAGTGAGTGGGATCTCCTAGGAGAAAAAGTGCACGGTTTTACCTCAACCGAGGGAAAGGACGCTAGGTGCAAGTGATCCACCCGGTCAGTCCGTCAGTGTGTTACCGAGTTCTATCGGCTCAGACCTGAGAAAACACGGGACGAAACGGACTCTACCCTGAGAATGAAAAATCTCGCAAAGGTATTAGGTGTTGCCCAACCCGCTGCTCTGCATATGTCTGCCAGGGAGGTGCCTCTGGCCAGTGCCCATGAGGACGCAACACTCCTTGTTGAGTGTGTTCGGACCCGCAAGGGGGGGCACGGCCTGGGTGCGATAGGCCAATGAAATGGTGTCCACCACCCAGTAGGAGAGCCTCTGTTTGGAGACAGCGTTCCCTTTCCACTGTCCACCAAAGCAGACAAAGAGCTACTCAGAACGTCTAAAGCTCTGCGTGCGGTCCAAGTAGGTACGCAAAGTACGTACCGGACACAGCAACGAAGGGGCTGGGTCTGCCTCCTCGCGGGGCAGTGCTTGCAGGTTTAATACCTGGTCTCTGAATGGCGTGGTAGGAACCTTGGCACGTTGCACGGCCGCGGTCTTAGGATCACATGTGTATCTGCCGGACTGAACTCCAGGCAAGTGTCGCTGACAGAGAACGCTTGCAGGTCCCCGACCCTCTTGATGGAGGTGAGCGTGATTAGCAGGGACGTTTTTAAGGAGAGGGCCCTGAGTCCAACTGATTGTAGCGGCTCAAAGGGGGGTCTCTGAAGGCCCGAGAGGACCACTGAGAGATCCCAGGAGGGGAACAGGCTGGGCCAACAGGGATTTTACCTCCGGGCACCTCTTAGGAACCTGATAATCAAGTCGTGCTTACCCAAAGACTTGCTGTCTACTGCGTCGTGGTGGGCTGCGATAGCAGCTACATACACCTTCAAGGTGGATGGGGACAGCCTCCCCTCCAACCTCTCCTGCAGAAAGGAGAGCACTGACCTGACTGCGCACCTTTGTGGGTCTTCGACCCGAGAAGAACACCAATTCGCGAACAAGCGCCATTTTAGGGCTTAAAGTTGCCTGGTAGAAAGGGCTCTGGCTTGGTTGATCATGCCTAACAGCAGGTGGCAGATCAGCTAGATCTTCCGTGTCCCGTCCAGGGGCCAGATGTGGAGGTTCCAGAGGTCTTGGTGCGGATGCCAGACCGTGCCCCGTCCCTAAGATAGAAGGTCTTTCCTCAGGGGAATTTTCCAGGGAGGGGCTGTCGCGAGGAGCATGAGTTCCGAGAACCAAGCCCAGGTGGGCCAATAGGGAGCCACTAGAGTGACTTGTTCCTCGTCCTCCCTGACCTTGCACACCTGTGCAAGAAGGCTCACTGGGGGAAATGCGTACTTGCGCAGCCCCTTGGGCCAGCTGTGTGCCAGTGTGTCTGCCCCAAGGGGAGCCTCTGTTCGGGCATACCAGAGCAGGCAGTGGGAGGTCTCTTGGGAGGCGAACAGGTCTACCTGAGTCGGATGGTCCTGGCCAGCCAGCATGACGGGTTGGGAAGTGAAAGCCACACATCCAAGCTCCGTGCTAGGGGCACTAACAGGACGATTATTTTTGACGTACCCGGCGGAGCTTCGCAGCGGAGTGGAGCAGGTAGTACGGCGTCGTGAGGCAAAGGTGCGTCCTGAGGCTCTGGTGCTGAGAAAAGACTCGAAGCACATACCTTGCTCCGGGGGCGGGTTAGTGACTGAGGAGCAGGTCCGGCGTTGGCGTCCTCTAGACTCGGCCGGCCAGGGAACAGTCGTGGGGCTGAAGGCGGGGGGTCCGCGTCCAGCATGCCGGGACTGTTGAGGTGTGGCGGCAGAGTGCTGTGAGAATGGCATTTGCAGGCCAGGTGACCTAGAGACAAAGGAAATCGCTCTTTTATTGAGAATGTGGGTACGGGAGTGCTGCAAATGAAATACATTTAAATAAGGACTCTCCTCCCGGCCCTCCACCAGGGGACGGAGTGGTCTGCTTACCAGCTCCGGAGTGAACGTCTCGGTCTCTGGGTCGAGCATCTCAGGTGCGCATGGGAGCCTTCCGGGTCCTCGAGGGGCTCCTTGAGATGGGGGGCGTGCGCTTCCTGCGGGGCGCTCGACGCTGGGGCTGAGAGCTGGGCCCGGGTTGAGGCAGAGCTGCATGTTTTCTAGCCGCAGGAGGATGTCCTCGGGGGTGAAGTCCTCGACGGTGTTGCCAAAGAGGCCGAACTGGGAGACAGGGGCGTCGAGGAAGCGTGTCTTGTCCGTCTCGTGCATCTCGACCAAGTTCAGCCACAGATGACGTTCCTGGACCACAAGTGTGGCCATCGCCTGCCCGAGTGACTGCGCTGTGGCCTTCATGGCCCTGACTGCGAGGCCGGTCGCTGAGCGCCTAGGGAACCCTATCCACCTAGGGAATCGCCTTGTACCCGTGGGCCGCTCCACTGTCAAGGGTAGTGAGAGCGGATAAGCGAGGGGCTTTGTGCCGAGTGGAGAGGGGTGCTCTCCATGCAGTTGTCAGCTCATCATGCTCCTCCGGGAAGAAAGGGACCGAGGGGGGATGTGGCTGTGAGCGGCGCACAGACCCCAGGAACCAATCATCCAGACGCGATGGCTGTGGGGAGGACGGAGGGTTCCATGTCGGACATGCTTGCCCATCAGCCTCAGCCTGGGCGTGCTGGCCCAAAGGCAGCAGCCCAGACGAGTCATCCGCATCAGCAACACATTCTCACCCCGACTCGTCACGTACGGACGCTTCGGGCAGTTTCGTCACATATTGACGCGCCGGGTACACCTTTGGCGTCATTTTTCGACGCGCAGGGCAGTCCCATAGACTTCCATGGATCTCCGCGAACCGGAGCATGCAGCGTTCAAATGTCACGTCTCGGGTAAGCTCACGCCGCGAACGGGTGGACAGTCGAGACTGCGATAAATAACAATCAAAAGGAATAGGCTGCAATGGCCCTCCAACTGTTTTGTGATGTTTAAAACCCTGGACACGTCACGTTCTACATATCTCCGAACCAAAGCGTGTAGCGTTGAAATGTCATGTCTCGGGTAAGCTCACGCTGCGAACGGGTCGAAAGTCGAGACCTCGATCAATGAAAATCAAAAGGAATACGCCACAATGGCCCTCCAACCGGTTTTTTATGTTTCCAAACCGGACGCGTCGTAAAACGACGCCAAAGGCGCGTCAATAAGCGACACCAAGGGGTCCTGTCCGAGCGTCCGTATGTGACAAGTTGGGGTGTGAGAATGTGTTGGCATCAGATGCCGGACCACGCTCCGATGCAGCAGCGAGCTCATCAAGCTCGGGGGGCTCCAGAGGATAGGCAGGCTGGCTGTGAGGCGAGCCGCTGTTGCCTCGAGCCCGGACGGAAGTCAATGAGTGTGCTGGGGGCGGGAGGTTCGCGGGGACGTACCCAGCGAAACCGCGCCCGCTGTTATCCCTGGATCGCCTCCATCGGCATCCACGTCGTCCTCAATCCCGTGGGAAGAAGGAGTGATGAGGGGGGCGGCTGGAGTGGCATTCTTTCGATTGAAGGAAAGCCGTGACCGCAACGTTGCCATGGTCATGTTTTCGTAGTGAGAACATGAACCATCCACAAACGCTGCCTCGGTGTGATCGCAGCCCAGACACTCTACCGGATCCAGGAACTACACAGGGGCGGAAAGGCATCTTTATAAAGACGCGTCCTGAAAAGGATATTCAATGCCGCTGTGTATTGCTCTTTTAGAGGGAATTACTCTTTTGGAGAAAATCACTCATTTATAAACTCTTTTAAGTTTTGCGCTGTCGAAGCACCAATGGGAAAACTGCACTGCCGTGCAGAGAAGGAGAAAGCCTCTGAAGTGCCCCATAGATCCAACAGCAGTATCGCTCAGAGGTAGAGGAACAGGTGTGTGACTCGCAGCACGCTGCATACATGACCATCGGCTCAGAAGAAAATTTCTGAATGAAACGGACCCATTTCCCCGCCCTTATACCCGTATGTCCAGGGGCGGGACATGCAAATTCTGTCCGCCTACTTCTCATTGGCCTTTTTTCATAGATCAGAGGTATATTCGGCGCTCAAGAGAGACCCCTAGTGTCGCTTCTTCGACACAACATCGAAGTGAGCGACAGACGGGAACACACTTTTACAAACCTATCTTTGCAGTAGTATCAGTGTCATCATAAATTACTATAACAAAATGTAATCAATGCATATTATGGCCACGTATAGTGTGTTAACACTGAGAACCCAAACTTCAAAATAAAAGACCCACAAGACTTGTGGGGTAAAAGTCTCTTACATAACAACTGTCAACCCAGTTACATTTTTGAAGGCATAGATATACCCCAATGCATAATACAATTTTTTCATTTCAATTGTGATGGCACATTGCACAGTCGCATTATGCAGAACGGACCACAAAACGGTGCCGCGATATTCAGAAAAGGACTGCGAACACCCCCACCCCCCCTTTTTTTTTTGTCATTGGATTTTTACAGTATATTAATGTGCAAAGTCTACATATTTACAATATTACCTAACATTTGGATAATTAACTACATAGCAGTAGAAATGTACATTCTGATTATTATTAGTACATTTATTTATTAAATCTAGGTGACATGTATCATATTGCGGTTGCCGTCATTATATAAAATCTGTTGTGTGTAACAACGGCCTCTTGAAGCTTATTGCTTTAATTTAATTGGTGATCAAAGTCATTTATTGATTTGCACTTTTGCGTTTGAATGGGCCAAAGTGTGAAACAGCATTTTAAAAAGCTCTCTATATGCTAAACTCCTCTGTACATCAGGGTCTGTAATGTTTTTGACACTCTGTACTGACCTCATTTACCCATCATGTCAGTCATAATAATTAGCCTTAAATGTTGATAAATGATGATAAATTCCCCCCAGTGATATCCATGAATATTAATGAAAAGGTGTTAGGTCTTTGTTCAACAGCAGTCATTCTTTTGTCGATGCTGTAGTGGTGTATTAGCTGTTGCGACATTGTTTTGCATTCACAGAGGCCAGATTGATTTAAATATACATTATTTAAAAGTTTAAACTTTTGTTTTAACATGCAATAAAATACGCCATTATCTATCTGCATGTGGATTGGCAAAAAAAAAGTAAAAACTATAAAATGTTATTGAAGAGAGTCATTCCACACCCTGGAAAATGACTCTCAATACACATTTGTGCAATGGTGGAAAAGAATACATTACATCAGATCATTTGATTATATTTATCCATTTGTGGCCTCAACGCAACTTAATGTTGCATTTGTGTCACTCATTTAATGAGTGAGAGGAGACGAGAAAGAAGGACAGAGCGGGAACAATGATGAGATGGAGATGTAGCGAGCAGCTGTAGGGGAGATGAGACCTTCCCACAGAGCTGTCCCTGTCCAATGAAACGGACACACACACACACATCCACTGGATGGTGTCCCTCTCAAATGGTCCCCTCTTTTTCCACTCTCTCAAACACACACAAATTATTTTGTGAAGGTGGTGGTCGTCGCTTTGAAGTATCACTTCAATTACAGGGTTTAATCCCAAAGGTCAGCCCTTGATTATTTACACAAAGCTGGTGTAATTCTGTTGGAAAGCGTCGCTTTCAAGGTCATTACAAAGCAGGACAGAGCGCTGGTGAAATAAGTGTCACTTCTCTCCTCTTCCGCTTTTGATCTGTGTGTGATAGGGTTAGACTGCATCTGAAAATCTGTGTTTCTTCCACCTGCTAAGCACACAAATACCAATTAAAGCCATAACATGTGTACATTATCCAAATAAACCTGAGTAAATAGACAATACAAAAAATGCATCTAGCAACCCAAGCTTGATTTCATGCGTTAAATTTGTCAATAGTCAGCACGTTGCTTCCTGAATAATAATACATCTGGTTTAATATAATTGATATTTAATCTTTCTTTAAACTATCTAAGTTTCCTTCAAGCCATAAAAGCTTGATTTGTATTTTTAAATTCTCCGCAATCCAATGGTTTCTATCATGCACAAATTCAGGAGAGTAGTGATGTCCAGTTCATGAACAAATAGTTTCTTTTTAGTGATCGAGTTGAACCACTTCACCAAATCATGGTGAACACAATGAGTGTTTCGAGTCAACACTGATCCACAAGTTACTCTATCTTAACCTGTTTCTCGGACATGCATAACACTCCGACTCGAAATGAGCCTATTACTGAGAGTAATATGATCCTTGAACTGGTGATATCTGCTTTTCCTAACTACTCTTTCCAACGAGCCGCTTCAACTAGTTCACAAAACGAACTGAGCGCTCGAGTAGCAAAAGTTCTCGAGTCAACATTACATCTCACAGCTGATTGAGAGTCAACAGTAAATTGATCCCATAAAATCAACTTTCGAGTCAACAGTACACTGATATGGGGACAGTAGCTCTCGAGTCATAGTACACTGATATGGGGACAGTAGCTCTCGAGTCAACAGTACACTGATATGGGGACAGCAGCTCTCGAGTCAACAGTACACTGATATGGGGACAGCAGCTCTCAAGTCAACAGTACACAAATCCGGGGACAGCAGTTCTCGAGTCAACAGTACACTGATATGGGGACAGCAGCTCTTGAGTCAACAGTATACTGATCCCTGACAGTAGCTCTCGAGTCAACAGTACACTGATCCCGGGACAGCAGCTCTCGAGTCAACAGTACACTGATATGGTGACAGCAGCTCTCAAGTCAACAGTACACTGATATGGGGACAGCAGCCCTCAAGTCAACAGTACACTAATCCGGGGACAGCAGTTCTCGAGTCAACAGTACACTGATATGGGGACAGCAGCTCTCGAGTCAACAGTACACTGATATGGGGACAGCAGCTCTTGAGTCAACAGTATACTGATCCCTGACAATAGCTCTCGAGTCAACAGTACACTGATATGGTGACAGCAGCTCTCGAGTCAACAGTACACTGATATGGGGACAGCAGCTCTCGAGTCAACAGTACACTGATCCCTGACAGTAGCTCTCGAGTCAACTGTACACTGATATGGGGACAGCAGCTCTCGAGTCAACAGTACACTGATCCCTGACAGTAGCTTTCGAGTCAACAGTACACTGATCCCGGGACAGTGGCTCTCGAGTCAACAGTACACTGATATGGGGACAGCAGCTCTCGAGTCAACAGTACACTGATATGGTGATGGCAGCTCTCGAGTCAACAGTACACTAATCCGGGGACAGCAGTTCTCGAGTCAACAGTAAATAGAGTCACTCGCAGTAGTTCTCTAATCAACAGTACGCTGATATGGGAACAGCAGTTCTTGAGCCAACAGTAAATACAGTCACTCGCAGTAGTTATTGAGTCAACAGTACGCTGATACGGGGACAGTAGCTCTCAAGCCAACAGTAAATTGAGTCACACGCAGCAGTCCTTGAGTCAACAGTATGCTGATTTGGGAACAGTAGCTCTCGAGTCTAAACAGCACATTAAGTCACTCACAGCAGTTTGCGAGTTAACAGTACTCTGATCAGGAGATAGCAGAACTGTTGATCAGTGAGCTGATAATGAATATGCGTGGACCTGATCATTTAACATACAAATCACAATGACAGTGAAACATAAAAACAGCATATTAAGTATAAAATAATCTCTGAAAAATCACAAAAAGACAAATAACTGAAAGTTACAACAAAATAACAGAAGTGTATACTGTATAAAATCTGCAAGAAGTAAAGCTAAGTATTACACACTAATCTGTATCATGTATTCATAATGCGAATCATTGTTGGGAACTGGAGCTTGGCTTCTTAGAACAGTATTATTAGACAGAGATCGCACACATCGCTTATTAATGTGCACGCCTGATAGAAACTCAGAAAATAAGTTATGAAAAATATTGCTTTGTGTCTTTGAGGCTTAAATTGTGTTAAAGGGCACTTATTATTCCCCTTTTTACAAGATGTAATTTAAATCATTGGTGTCCCCAGAATGTGTCTGTGAAGTTTCAACACAAAATACCCTACAGATCTTTTATTATACCATGTTGAAAATGCAATTTTTTGGGTGGGAATAAAAACGAGCTGTTCTTGTGTGTGTGTCTTTAAATGCAAATGAGCTAGTGCTCCCCTCCCATATCCAGAATAGGGCGGAGTTTTGACATTTCTGCTTCAGATAACAAGACATCATAAGCAATATGACTGACAGAGTAAATAGTGGGGTGCAGCCCTATGAGTTTTAACCTTAGTCAGACACTGATGACTTTGAGAATGAACCAGGAAGTTCCCGAATGTTTATTTGATAAATGTATTTATATGTTGTAGAGTTTTTTCAGCAGTTTTGTAATGATGGATGAGCAATACACACACACAAATACTGTTACAATGTTCGCTATGCGCTATAACGAAACAACACATACAAACAAACATGTCCGCCAGCAGTGTCCGTCAACAGTTGTGGACAGGGCCTGTACAAAGTCACGTCACTTTGTACAGAATCTGCGAAGGGCCTGTTCTGAGACAGTGTTTATGATTAATGGGGATTAAAAAAAGGACTGGGTGGATTTTTATCATTATAGGGTGGTTGTGTACACACACTGCCAACACATATTTATGTTCAAACAGCATGTAATAGCATTCATTTAGCATAATAGGTCCCCTTTAAGGATAGCAGAAACAATGCTTGTAAAATCATTAGGGCTTTACATGTTTTCTCATGAATAATCTGCTTCGGAATGAATAACAATTCTGACGATATAAAGTGGCAAAAAATTCACAGAGTGAAAATATGAGCAATTAATCCGGAAAATATCCAAACCATCCTATCTGCAAAGATCTCTGCTCTCTAAGAGGTATGTGTTTATTCTTTACATTTGTTTACCAATATATTTTTTGAGCTGTCGTATTTATAGACGCTATTTAAAATATGCTGTAGTTACCTGATTTTCACTGATGTTTGAACTTTTATTAACTCTTGCACACATACTGGCCAACTCTAAATACACTTTTACTCTTAGATATGTGGGTAGTAGTAGATACTAGTTCATTTTTTACATTTGAGCAGTTTGCAAGTTAACGTAATCCTGCTTAGAGGATAGTGTAAACATGTGTGGCTTGCCGTCCTGGGCGAAGAGCTCGAGGCTTGACCTGCGCTCGAATACCCCCCCGGCGATTAAATGGTAACTTGTCACATATTCCATTATATTTTAGACAAACATCATGTTGGGACAAAAAGCTATTGGACTCATTATTTGTCATCTACCGAACTATACAGTACAATGCTTCTTTTTTAGTGATTTCTATTTAAAAAATCTGCTCATCACAGTTGCAATGGTTCTATGGACGTTTTAAAGTCCATTTTCATGATTTCACCTAGGGTTGCACAAACCCTCGGGTCAGCCCTGCTACCTAGCTACCATGTAACAACACAAGCTTGATTTTACACATTGTTGCATAGATAAATGTGTCAGAAATTAGCTGAGTTGTCAATGTTTATAGCTAGTGACCCAAGTAATCACATAATAATGTCATAAATTTGAGCACTGGGTTGTTTACCCTGTGTACAATGGGACTTGCAATGCATTAACCAAGCATTTGCATCAGCATTTGTATACTTGCGCTTCAACATGCAAGGAAAGTTTGCATTTTTTTATTGATGGTGACACCACATTACTTTATTACAGTGATATAATCATTTTAGTTTTTTGTAAAAAATGCTTATAGCATAATGTTTATAGCAAGCTACTTTGCTGAGTAAGTTAGCTAAAACAGTTGTCTTAAACTTTTGAGCTGAGGAGGGGGTGTAAGGGGGGTGGAGGCACTGTCCTTTTCTGCATTTCGTGGCCCCCTTCGGCATATCATTGCGGCATTTTGCGGGCATCTTCAGCCTGTCGCGGGCCCTTCGGCATAACACGGTGACCCATTTCAGCTTAACGCGGCCCGTTCGGCCACATTCGGCCCTGTTTCATGTTGAAAAATCTTGGTTCTCCCTATGGTCAGTCAACCCCTGGATTACCAAAATCGAGAATGCATGCCTAATTTGCTGCAAACTCACCACTGATCATTTTCACATGCAAATTGCCCAGTGTTGCCAAATGTTTGCTACAGGTCTATCACTACCAGTGACGAGCTGCAAATTACTGGCGAACAATTACAATGAATCACAAGCTCATTTGCATGTGAAAATAATGAGTGGCAAATTTGTGGCTAGTTTGCCAGAACGTATTCTTTGTAAAGTTGAGGTCTACTGTGTGTACCAAGGGGCTGCACGTTTGCCATGAATTGGCCAACCTTGTATACAAGGTTGATTTAATGAGACTCTCGCTTAGCAAGGTAGCTAATGTTAGTTAAACTGTTGTTTTTTACATCTATCTACCTATCTACCTTTTAGCTAAGCAAGCTTGTTTTTAAACCTTGTTGAGTTCCAAAATGTGTCTAAATGTAATTATAAGGCAATGCAAGTATGTGTTGGATTCTCAACATTACCCAGGGGGCACTATAGCGGATATTAGCATAAACTGTCTATGGTCAGTTTGCTCCTTCAGGTCAACTGCTGTCATAGTAAAGCAACAGTTTGCAGAGAATCTTGCTGAGCAAGGCACTGCCATTTTAAAGTAACTGTATTGCCTCCTTGAGTACTGAGGTTACTGAGATAGGAGAATGACCACAGTAGCGCAAGTATGCATGTTAAATATGTACAACAGGACAGCGTGCTTGCAACGCATTGACCAATCATTCACATCTTTGTATGTGTACTCGCCTATATTATTTTTCTGGCTAAATACACATTCAGTGTTTTTTTTTTTCTTTTGTTTTTTTATCAGTCCAGTACTCTTTAAAATTGATCTAGTGCATTGGTATTGAATAATGCACCAGCCTGTTGTGTACTTACCCTCTCTATAATATCTGAACATCTCCTCACAGCTGGGGACAACCTATTTTCTGCTTTTATTTTTCATGAGGACAAGAGAAAAGGAGTGGTGATGGTCTACTACAGTACATAAAAAAGGAAATAAACTACTTTCTCTGTTAGTTTATTCCATGCTAGCTCACCCGCATCAACTCGAGATGCGAGACAAACAAATGGATGCTGTCATCAAGCAGAGGGATCTGTCTTTCTCCCTCATCTCTCCTTCTCTTTATCTATCTCTCTCTTCCTCTATTCATCTCTTTCACTCCCTCTTGCATGCTTTCATGGCCACGGAAGTTATAAGTGGCAGCTCAGGTGGAAAAATTTTTTGGAGTAAAAAATGTATTCAATAAATAGCGGGAGCAGCATGGGGTCGGCCCAAGTGTGCATGAAACGGCAGTTTGGAGATTGGAATAATGGAACAGGAAGGGTGATGGAGCATGAGTGTACATTAAACAGTGGAGCTCCGCGCCCGTGACAGCCAGGCCTCCGCTGGGAATACAGCCACTAACTATCCTCATATTCTTTCAATTTCAAATAACGGCCTCCACTTTCATCAGGGTGCTTTTTTTCTCCCCTTGCTCTCATCTCTTTCACTTTGTTCAATTGTATTGTCTTGAATATTGAGAGAAGTCTTGTTGTCATCATGAAATCGGAATGGCTCCGTGCTGCTCTGGGTTATTCATGTTTCATGACCCCTGTTACAGTGTTGTGATGTGTTCAATGTTCTTCTCCAGTGCGAAAGTAAAACACAGTGCTGAAGTCATTAAGACTGTGTATGCAAAAACTGCGCGAGACAACAAAACCAGATTGTTATTTTCTATGAAGCTGCTAACACTGCAGATACATATTGGTTTGACATATGGTTTAAATGCAACCTTAAGTTGATGGAATTCTACATTCCTATTTTTGTCGCTGTCATGTTTTTCCACACCACAAATGGATGCATAGAAATCCATAATCATGGCTTACTATTTTAAATAATCTTGTCTTTCTAACCGTATGTATACACAGTTGTAGGTCAAATTATGTGTACAATTCTTTACCTATTCTAAAATAACACAAAGTCAATTTTATATTTATAAAAAAAGTACAAAGTTTCGCTTTTTAATGATTTAGCCTTGAGCTTACAGCTGATTGGTCCTTGGTTACAAACCATTCTGAGGTAACATGTAGACAAACTCAAGCTTTCATGTCAGGAGGTTGCATCCAATGTCAGTCATAGTTGTATTGTGCCTCTCTACAATGTTTATGAAAAATAATGGGAAATGTAATAATACAAAACATGAAAAATTTGTTTATGCTAAATGCAATCCAAAAATAACAATTGGATTACTTTTTTCTTATTTGTCACAAAAAAGCATAAAATGTTCTGGGAAGGTTTGTTTTTGGTTATATAAAATAAAACCTAAAAATAACCATTATATAACATTCTGTATGTTATATTTATACTTTGTTATCACTCAATCCACCCACAGTGTTCTGGGAATGTACATTTTACCATATCACGTCACATTGCATGCTCTAAAACCTCTTTTACACCAATACAGTGCCCAATCTGACTCCTTTCCACACATTTCCACTGCAGAAAAGGTGCTTCTGGGCAGGGACAATACCCTCCGCCTCATGCCCCATAACTTGCTGGTCTTGAACCAGGAACTATAAAAAAGACACTGTTATCCAAAGTTATTTTCAGTGCATTAAAGAAACATATTTTATCAGTACGCATATGCCACTAAGGAACCACTAAAGTCAGTGGTCAGGGGCAAGAAAACCACATTAATTGTTCAAAACAACAACAGCTCAGCAGTCTGGCTAGTGTTACACAACAAATCTACACCCTCCATTCTATTTAATAAATTCACTTTAAGCACCTCCTTCAGTTGACGAACTAACTTGATCACACTGGAACTTGTATTGTTGCTATCAAATATTCCGGTACCCTGACATCGACCCCATGCTGGCGATTTACTGACAAACACCATCTCCAGTCAGACATCTCTGCATGAATTCAAATGTGTTTACCTTTTCCTATGGTGCTACTGATCTGACCTGATTCTGATCAGACTCAGAAAGATGGGTTTTGGTTCCAGGAAAACCAGGAAGTAATGGCATTCCAATAATCAATGATGAGTGTGCTTTGGAGGTTGTGTTTCCCCTCTAAGAGTACATTAATTGAAACCAAGCTGCAGAAATGCCTCGTTCTCTTCTTCCTCGACTTCACTAGGGGACTCATCAATTCATGACCACCTCTACAGCAACAACATAAACAGCTATTTTAAATCACTGCACCCTTAGATCCACATGTTTGTAAACACAGAGAGAGAGAGAGAGAGAGAGAGAGAGAGAGAGAGAGCAGGACAGACAGGCCTGGTGTAGCATACATATCCCTGAACACCAAAGGGGACCCATCTGGACTATCTTGAATTATTTTTGTATATAAACATGCACTAGACAGATGTCGTCGATCGTTGTCATTTATCTCGCATGATTTTAAAAGATTCAGTGTCAAATCAACTCTAAGAAGGAGACTCCTTTCTGTTTCATTCAACTGCTCGCGTCCTGGACACATTCTTGCACCCATTTGCGCTATTTTTAATGTTTGTAAGAAAACGTGCACTAGATGGACATCTTTGACAGTTTTGATGCTTTTCCTACAACGTGCACCTCAGTGCAGGATGATACTGAATGTGTGCGTGTCGTTTCACCGTGCTTTGGACTAGATGTGCATTTTTTTTTCAGCTGATATCAGTGTGGATTGCTTGTGAACCAGTCATAATATGATGCAAACTTCACAAAGGAACTGTTATTGCATAATGGGGCGGTTTAAAACACTATTAAACCAGTGGCCTGTACCAATAAGCCATTTCGGTGGCTAGCCAGGTAAGATTTAGTTCCCCTTCTGTCGCTCTCTCCACGTTGTGTCAGAGAAGCGACACTAGGGGTCTCTCTTGAGCGCCGATATTCACCTCTGGACTATGAAAAAAGGCCAATGAGAGTTGGCAACCAGTATTTGCATGTCCCGCCCCCGGACATACGGGTATTTAAGCGGCGCAAATACGGGAGTTCATTCAGAAAATTTCTTCGGAGCCGATGGTCGTGCATGCAGTTACACACCAAGTTCCTGTTTAATCCTCTGACGCTCTGCATGCTGTTGGATCTGACGGCGCACAACAGCGGCTTTCTCATTCGTGCACGGCTGTGCATTCTTGCCCCTGGGCGCTTCGACAGCGCAGACAACTCGAAAGAGTTATTCTAAAAGAGTGAATTTCACTCTAAAAGAGCAAAACACAGCGGCGTTGAACGTCCTTCTCAGGACGTGTCTTTTTAAAGACGAATGTCCGCCTCTGTGTAGTTTCTGGATGCGTTGATTCTCCCCACCTCTGACGGCCATAAAAACTGCCTTGCATTCCTGGGTTGCGATCACACGCAGGCAGTGTTTTTATGAATGGTCTATGTTTTCAGTACGAGAACATAGCCATGACAGCATTGCGGTCGTAGGCTTTTTCTTGTAGTGAGAAAAAGCCGCTTCAGCCGCCCCCCGCGCCTCGCCTCCTTCCTATGGGATTGAGGCAGGCGCCGCGGCCGATGAAAACGATCTGGGGACAGTGACGGGCTCCGTTTCGCCGGGTGAACCCCCTCAAAACCCCCCGCCTCCCCGGCATGCTTGCTTGTTTCCGTCCGAGCTCGGGATGAGCATGCTCTCCAATGGGTTATGTTTTCAGAGTGAGAACATAACCGCGGCAGCGTTGCGATCTCTGCTTTCTCTTGTAGTGAGAGAGAGCCATTTCAGCCGCCCCCCGCGCCTCGCCGGCACGCTTGCCTGCTTCCCCCGAGCTCGGGATTAGTGCGGTCCGCTTAACAGCCTACCGGTCCCTCGAGCTCCCCGGCATTGGATGATGACATCACCGCTGCATCGGAGAGCGTAACAGCGGCGCCGAATGCGGATAACTCGCCTGGGCCGCCACCTTCGGGTCTCCACCCAGTCTGAGCCTGACGCAAGAAGGTCCGCTATGCTTCCCCGGGCTTAATTGGTTCCGCGGGCATGTGCGCCGCTCACAGCCACGCCCCCGGATTCCTTCCTGGATGTGCATGACGAGCTGAGCAAGCCCAGCTTCCTCGCTCCTCAGCTCTCGCTACCCTCGGTGGTAGAACGGTCCCAGACCGCTCCCCCCTCCACGCCATGGCCCCCTCCTGCAAGTCCACCGGGCCAGGGCACTTCAAACCTGCACTTGGGTAGTCCTGTTCTTGACGTGCTGCAGTAACTGCTCTCAAACAGGCGATGGCCACTCCGTGGTCCAGAAACACAATGATGGACAGGCAGTACGGGAGGCAGACAAAGCACGCTTTCTCAAATGCCCCCGTCTCCCAGCTCCGTCCATTCGGAGACACCACTTGACGACTTCACCCAGCAGTCCTCAGTGGTGAAGAAACAGACCAAGGCTATTTTCAAGCAAAAAAGCATCCTGCCCTGCCGCAAACCTGCCGCCAGGGGCCATGCCCTGTCTGCTCACCGAAGGCGTCCTCCTGCGGCTTTCAAGAAAGAAAGAAAGTGGTGCTCCGCCTCAACTAACAAGTGAGTGGGCACAGCTCTCAGCCCCAGCGTTGAGCTCCCCGCAGAAGTTGGACGCCCATCGTCTCACGGACCCCCTTGAGGATCCAGAAGGCTCCCAGGTGCTCCTGAGATGACAGACCCAGAGACCGAGACGTTAGCTCCGGAGCTGGTAAGACCACTCCGTTCCCCGGTGGAGGGCCGGAAGGAGAATTTTTTGTTAAATTCTTTACACTCTATAGAGCTATTTCCTTGTTGTCTCTGGGGTCACCTGGCCCGCAAATGCCGTTCTCAAGGCACTCTGCTTTCAGGCCTCAACAGTCCCGGCTCCATGGACGCGATGTCCCCGCCTCGAGCCCCACGACTGTTCCCCGGCCAGCCGGTTCAGACGAGTCCAGAGGACGCCAACATCAGACCTCCTCCTCAGTCACGAACCCGCCCCCCGCCAGGTGCGCGGAGCAAGGTAAGTGCTTTGAGTTTATTCTCAGCACCAGAGCCTCGGGACGCCACGTTGCCTCCCGACGCCGCGTTACCTGTTCCGCACCGCTGCAAAGCCCCGCCGGGTATGTCCAAAAAACCCGTCCCCTTGGTGCCCCTAGCACGGAGTTTAGAGGCGTGGCTTTCACTGCCCAACCCGTCACGCTGGCTGCACCGGACCATTCGACTCGGTTACGCAATTCAGTTTGCCAGGTCTCCGCCCCCCTTCGTGGGCGTACATTTTTCCGCAGTACACGGCCAAAATGCCCACTCCATGCGTGAAGAAATCGCCTCCCTTCTATTAAAGGACGCGATAGAGCCTGTCCCTCCAACCGACAGCCCTTACTTCGTTGTACCCAAGAAAGGCGGTGGCTTACGACCGATCTTGGACCTGCGAGTTTTCAATCGGACCTTGTCCAAACTCCCGTTCAAAATGCTCACCCAGAAACAAATTCCATCTGGCGTCCGGCATCTAGATTGGTTCGCAGCGGTAGACCTGAAGGACGCGTACTTCCACGTCTCAATTCGCCCTCGACATCGGCCCTTCCTAAGGTTCGCGTTCGACGGCCAGGCGTATCATTACAAAGTCCTACCCTTTGGCCTGTCTCTCTCCCCTCGCGTCTTCACGAAAGTCGCAGAGGCAGCTCTTGCCCCGCTCCGAGAAGCCGGTATACGCATACTCAATTACCTCGACGACTGGCTCATACTGGCCCACTCCCGAGAGTTACTATGCGCACACAGAGACCAGGTGCTCAGCCACCTCAGCCGTTTGGGGTTTCAGGTCAACTGGGAAAAGAGCAAGCTCTCCCCGGTCCAGAGCATCTCTTTTCTCGGTCTGGAGTTAGACTCAGTCCCAATGACAGCACGTCTCTCCAACGAGCGTGCTCAGTCAGTGCTGAAATGCCTCGCTTCCTTCAAGCCAGGCGCCATGGTCCCGCTAAAACATTTCCAACAGCTCCTGGGGCATATGGCATCCTCCACGGTGGCCGCGCCGCTGGGGTTTATGCATATGCGACCACTTCAGCACTGGCTCCGGACTCGAGTCCCGAGATGAGCATGGCGCCGCGGCACGCACAACATAAAAGTTACCTCTGCCTGCCGCCAAACCTTCAAACCCTGGACAGACCTCTGCTTCCTAAGGGCAGGAGTACCCTTGCAGCAGGTGTCCCGACGCGTTCTGGTCACAACCGACGCCTCCAAATTGGGTTGGGGCGCTGTAGGCAACGGGCGCGCAGCCGCATGCCATTGGAACCAAGGCCCGCTGCGCTGGCACATCAACTGCCTAGAGCTGCTGGCTGTTTTTCTGGTCCTGTACAAGTTTCTCCCGTTAATTCGGAACAAACACGTCCTAGTCAGGACAGACAGCACCACGGTCGTAGCCTACATAAACCGCCAAGGCGGAGTATGCTCCCTCCACATGTCACAGCTCGCCCGTCGTCTCCTTTGGAGTCAGCAGCAACTGGAGTCACTGCGTGCCACTCACATCCCCGGCAACCTCAATGTGATAGCGGACGCGCTGTCAAGACAAAGCTTGCCTGGCGGAGAGTGGAGGCTCCACCCCCAGTCAGTCCAGCTGATTTGGGACCGGTTCGGCAAGGCTCAGGCAGACCTGTTTGCCTCCCAAAAAACCTCCGACTGCCCGCTCTGGTATGCCTGGACAGAGGCTCCCCTCGGGGCAGATGCGTTGGCACACAGCTGGCCTGCGGGGCTGCACAAGTATGCATTCCCCCCAGTGAGCCTTCTTGCACAGGTGCTATGCAAGGTCAGGGAGGACGAGGAGCAAGTCATTCTGGTAGCCCCTTACTGGCCTACCCGGACTTGGTTTTCGGACCTCACGCTCCTCACGACAGCCCCTCCCTGGCGAATTCCCCTGAGGAAGGACCTTCTTTCTCAGGGACGGGGCACGCTCTGGCACCCGCACCCAGACCTCTGGAACCTCCACGTCTGGCATTGGACGGGATGCGGAAGATCTAGCCGGCCTACCACCGACCGTCATAGATACAATCAATCAAGCTAGAGCCCCCTCTACCAGGCATCTCTACGCTCTAAAGTGGCGTCTGTTCGCGGACTGGTGTTCTTCCCGAGCCGAAGACCCGCAGAAGTGCGCAGTTAGGTCAGTGCTCGTGTTTCTTCAGGAGAGGCTGGAGAGGAGGCTGTCCCCCTCCACCCTCAAGGTGTATGTCGCCGCTATCGCGGCCCACCACGACATGATAGACGGCAAGTCTCTTGGTAAGCACGACTTAATCGTCAGGTTCCTAAAAGGTGCCCGTAGGATAACTCCCTCCCGGCCTAACCTGTTCCCCTCCTGGGATCTCTCGGTCGTCCTTACGGGACTCCAGAGACCCCCCCTTCGAGCCGCTTGACTCAGCTGGACTCAGGGCCCTCTCTCTCAAGACTGCCCTGCTGATCACGCTCGCTTCCATCAAGACGGTCGGGGACCTGCATGCGTTCTCTGTTAGCGAAGCTTGCCTGGAGTTCGGTCTGGCAGATCCTCTCGTGATCCTAAGACCGCGACCGGGCTATGTGCCCAAGGTTCCTACCACCCCCTTCAGGGATCAGGTGGTGAACCTGCAAGCGCTGCCCCGGGAGGAGGCAGACCCAGCCCTTTCACTGCTGTGTCCAGTACATGCTTTACATATTTATCTGGACCGCACACAGAGCACCAGATGCTCTGAGCAGCTCTTCGACTGCCTTGGGGGACAACAGAAACGGAAAGCTGTCTCCAAGCAGAGACTCGCCCACTGGGTTGTCGACGCCATTTCCCTGGCTTATCACACCCAGGCCGTGCCCCCCCCTGCGGGTCCGAGCTCACTCCACCAGGAGTGTTGCGTCCTCATGGGCACTGACTAGGGGCACTGCCCTAGCAGACATTTGTAGAGCAGCGGGCTGGGCAACACCTAACACTTTTGCGAGATTCTACAATCTCCGAGTTGAGTCAGTATCGTCCCATGTTTTCTCAGGTACCGAGCCCATAGAACTCGGTGGCACACCCACGATCTGACCGGGTGAATCGCTTGCACCTAGCGCCCTTCCCCCTAACCAGGGGAAACAGTGCGCCTTCATTCCCAGGAGATCTCAGGTTTGGGACACTGGTCGATTCCTCCCTAGCCCTCGTGGGTCGCAGTTCAGCGGAGGAACTCGCTGACCCAAACCACTGCGGGTACCGCAAGCTACCCTGTACTGGTATAGGTGCTCCACAGGTAAGGCCTCCTTCGGACTCCCCCTGTGTGTAACACCACGGTTATGTCCCCTCTGGCGAGCTGACTCCTGTGTTTCCCTTAGGCAGTCATGGCTGCCTCGGCTGCCCTGCTGTATGTTCCCCCCTCTATGAGGCTGGATCCACCACCGCACCGACTTTTCCATATAGGCCCTAAGCAGGCCTCTGATGGTTTTGCCACTTAAACTTGCCTCCCCTCTCGGGTAGGCGTGGCCTCCGCAGGGTCTTCTCCGCCCTGAATAAGGGCTAAGACCCCCTTCCCTCAATGCGTGTAAGGGCCCCGGCCTTAGTTGCTCTATGCGAGAAACATAGAGAGAAAAGAGGCCCGGCCAGGCTTGGCCTGTTCCCAGGTTGGCGGCCAGCACCTTGTTCCCCTCCAGGGTAACGATAAGGAATCCTGATGGCTTAAATGGGGCATTGGGGAAGGGTACGTGCAGCCTGATACAGTTGGTCGTCCTGCACGTAAGAATACCTGCTCGCTCCTGTATCAGCAGTTCACGTTCACGGCTCAGCGCATGGCACTTTTATAAGTGGACTCCTAGTGTCGCTTCTCTGACACAACGTGGAGAGAGCGACAGAAGGGGAATGTCTAGGTTACGTATGTAACCTCCGTTCCCTGATGGAGGGAACGAGACGTTGTGTCTCCCCTGCCACGTCGCTGAGCCGAGCCACTGTTGTGGCCGGACCATTTCCGGCTCCTCAGAAAAATCCTGAATGAACTCCCGTATTTGCGCCGCTTAAATACCCGTATGTCCGGGGGCAGGACATGCAAATACTGGTTGCCAACTCTCATTGGCCTTTTTTCATAGTCCAGAGGTGAATATTGGCGCTCAAGAGAGACCCCTAGTGTCGCTTCTCTGACACAACGTCTCGTTCCCTCCATCAGGGAACGGAGGTTACATACGTACATACACTGTACGTTTAGTTTGCCTCAACCCCAGGCTTTAGGCACCATGAAAATTGGTCAGCATTTAGCGGTGTTTATCGCCATAGCAATTTACGCTACAAGGCTAACCTGCTACGTAGCAGGTTTCGTTCTGGATTACAGATGGCTAGCAGATGCTTAACCAATCACCTGTGAGTAAAATGACATTTCTGACACAATCAAGTCACTCCCCTGTGTCTCTTAAAACACACTTTACAAACAAAATTGTATAAATCCCAAAAAGTTGACTCTTCATGATAAATTATTTATTTCAGAATCTAAATGTAGATTTTCAGCAGATAGAGTGTTGTATTTTATTTAAAATGTAATTGCTTTTCATTTACCTTCTTTAGCCATCGCAAAATATAAACATAACATATTAGGCTCTCTATAAAACAGCCAGTAAGATGGAATAATATGATACCTGCATAATAATTGTTTTTAAAATATTAAAAGATCAAGATTGCTATGGAAAGGGGAGAATGCCACCCAAAACCCTTCTTTCTTTCATGGACTCCAGATGAACATACAGTATTTTACTTTAAGTTGTAATGCTATAAGCAATACAAAAAATACATATTTAAAAAAAAGAACAAATACGTCTTATTATTGCATACCAATTTTTTTTTACATACAGTATTCCAAGTGCACACTTTCTAGTATAGTAGTCTTTTTTATGCTTTTTATTTTTTTTATTACATTTTTTACTAAAGACAATGTACAAATTGTACATCAAGAAAGAGAAATAATAATAAAACACCATGCTATTTTGAGTAACCATATAAAATAATCATTCACAACATATTCTATAAATAATATAATTATTAAATAAGTGCAAAATAAAGTGTAATTTGTTAATTTACATTCTATTTCAAACGAACTGGAAAGAAAGTTAAGGCATCCTTTTTTAAAAAAATATTAAATTAGATAGGACATCATAAAGTATTTTAACTAATTTTGTTTAAAATTCAAAAATCTGGAGGAAACAATCTATGTAAATTAATAATATTTTCAAGCAAATCCCTTATAATAAAATTGTATTATTAATTATAAATGTTATTTTCTCCATTTGGTATATTTCCTAAATCGTTACTCTCCATCTTTTAAATTATGGAATCTGTTTCAGAGCTGCTATTCTGATTATCTTAAATATACAGGTGAAACTCGAAAAATTAGAATATCGTGCAAAAGTTCATTAATTTCAGTAATTCAACTTAAAAGGTGAAACTAATATATTATATAGACTCATTACAAGCAAAGTAAGATATTTCAAGCCTTTATTTGATATAATTTTGATGATTATGGCTTACAGCTTATGAAAACCCCAAATTCAGAATCTCAGAAAATTAGAATATTACATGAAATCAATAAAAAAAGGATTTTAAATACAGAAATGTCGGCCCTCTGAAAAGTATAATCATGCATATGTACTCAGTACTTGGTTTGGGCCCCTTTTGCATTAATTACTGCCTCAATGCGGCGTGGCATGGATGCTATCAGCCTGTGGCACTGCTGAGGTGTTATGGAAGACCAAGATGCTTCAATAGCGGCCTTCAGCTCTTCTGCATTGTTTGGTCTCATGTCTCTCATCTTTCTCTTGGCAATGCCCCATAGATTCTCTATGGGGTTCAGGTCAGGCGAGTTTGCTGGCCAATCAAGCACAGTAATACCATGGTCATTGAACCAGGTTTTGGTACTTTTGGCAGTGTGGGCAGGTGCCAAGTCCTGCTGGAAAATGAAGTCAGCATCTCCATAAAGCTTGTCTGCTGAAGGAAGCATGAAGTGCTCTAAAATGTCCCGGTAGACGGCTGCGTTGACTCTGGACTTAATAAAGCACAGTGGACCAACACCAGCCGATGACATGGCTCCCCAAACCAACACAGACTGTGGAAACTTCACACTGGACTTCAAGCATCTTGGATTGTGTGCCTCTCCATTCTTCCTCCAGACTCTGGGACCTTGGTTTCCAAATGAGATGCAAAATTTGCTCTCATCAGAAAAGAGGACTTTGGACCACTGAGCAACAGACCGGTTCTTTTTTTCTTTAGCCCAGGTAAGACGTTTGACATTTGAAGCCCATGTCCAGGACCTGTCTGTGTGTGGGGGCTCTTGATGCAGTAACTCCAGCCTCAGTCCACTCCTTGTGAAGCTCCCCCACACATTTGAATGGCCTTTTCCTGACAATCCTCTCCAGGCTACGGTCATCCCTGCTGCTTGTGCACCTTTTTCTTCCACACTTTTCCCTTCCACTTAACTTTCTATTAATGTGCTTTGATACAGCACTTTGAGAACATCCAACTTCTTTTGCAATTACCTTTTGAGGCTTTCCCTCCTTGTGGAGGGTGTCAATGATGGTTTTCTGCACAACTGTCAGGTCAGCAGTCTTCCCCATGATTGTGAATTCAACTGAACCAGACTGAGAGACCATTTAAAGGCTCAGGAACCCTTTGCAGGTGTTTAGCTGATTAGAGTGTGACACTTTGAGCCTACAATACTGAACCTTTTCACAATATTCTAATTTTCTGAGATTCTGAATTTGGGGTTTTCATAAGCTGTAAGCCATAATCATCAAAATTATATCAAATAAAGGCTTGAAATATCTTACTTTGCTTGTAATGAGTCTATATAATATATTAGTTTCACCTTTTAAGTTGAATTACTAAAAATAATGAACTTTTGCACGATATTCTAATTTTTCGAGTTTCACCTGTATTTTGTTCAGATTTATTTCATAAGTAAAATGGCATTTTAACCCAAATAATTTTTATTTTTTTTAAATATATTTCTTTTGTGCAGTTAAATATTAAATTAACTATGAAATATTTCTAATTTGAAATATTAAATACTTTGGCTGTATAATTGACAAATAATTTGTCAATTTAGAGCAATCATATATAATTTGACTGTAATTAGCCTTTTTTTCTCTACAATTTCTCCAACAATCCCCCATTACCATGCTATTGTAGTTACTTTGAATAACAGGTGTAATAAAAAAATCTCATTTGCATCTTCCAAGCATATTCCCTCCAAACACTGGATTGAGTTGTATGGAATGTGCTATATGTGTCACGGATTCCATTTTTTGCCTTGACTTTTATGTTGAAATTCTTGTTTAGTTCCCCATTCCTGTTTCCTGTTAGTTTTGTATACCTTTGTAGTTTTCTTTCTTGATTGTTTTCCCCAGGTGTTCCTCGAGTCATTCCCTTGTTTGCCCTTGTGTATTTAAGCCCTTGTTTCCCCTGGTTTCTTGTTCAGTCTTCACATGTGTTGTCATGTTCTGTGCCTGGATCCGTGTTTTGTTTCCTTTTTATTCTGAGTAACCTTGTTCATCTTTATTTTATTAAAAGCTGGGTTTAGATCCTAATTCCTCATCTGCCTTGTCACAATATGATATTTCTTCCAGTCTTGCTGGATAGTTTTTATTTTTAATTCATCCTCCCACCTACATTTCAGTTTTTTCACAGTGTCCAGTATATCTCTTTCAAGTGCACTCTTTAAAATGTTTGATTATTTTTATTTTATGTATCAATTATATAATATATTAATGGATGTATTTCCTTTTTCTTCAACTTCTGTTAATAAATATACCTGTAAATAATTGTGAATTTGGAAGTGCATATTTTTTGGTAGGTTTGAAATAGTATCCATTAACATTTGGTGATATCTTTTCAGACCTTTATCTGCCCAAAACTTAAATGTATTTTCTAATCCATTTGGTATGAAATCAGGATCTTTAGCAATTTCTGGTAAATTAACCATCTTTCTTAATTTTACTATTTTGTTTCTAACTAAATTCTAAAAGTACTATTAATACAAATATTATTTATTGATTTCAATGTGTTGCTTTAATAGGGATATACTAATAGATCCACCCATTTGATACAGTTCCAGAAATATACTTCTTTCATCCAAATCAATAGAGGTTGAATTTGGGCAGCTTTATAATAATTTATTCACTTTTTGAATTCTAGTCCTCTGAGCCTTTTTGACAACTTAAGAATTTTAAGATTAATTCTAGGCTTCCTATTATCCCATATATATTTTACAAAGTAGCTTACCATACTAAAAACACTTTTTGATATACTAACTGGTAGATTTTGAGAAAGGAAAATAAACTTAGGGAGAATATTCATCTTTACAGTGTCGATTCGTTTTGTAATCAATAGTAGCCTATATATAGTTTTGAATGATACATAAAGTTTTCAATTAAAATAAATATACAAGCTTTTATATTTAAAATAAATGTAAGCTTTTAAAATGATTAAACTGTGTTTTGTTGTTGTGGGCCTATATGATTTCATTTACGATATGCCAGCCTTTATATATATATATATATATATATACACACACAACAGTTAGTTCCGGTCCTCAAATCTTATTAGACGAGAGACATTCCATCAGCACTCTGACGCTTCACTGTGTTTATCACTCCGCTTGTGTTCGTGCCATTCTAAACTAACGTGTAAGACTAGTGCATATCTGTTAGGAGTTACTGTCTTTATTTTTGAAATGTGATGTTAGCCAGCAGGTGGTGGCAAAAGATCATTTTTGTGTGTAATATGAGCCAGTTGGTGACGTAAAGTGAATCCGTCATTGTTTACATAGAACAGCGCTCCATGATAGCTCGTATTACCACTACATTACTTAAGCTAGGACATTGTTTTAAAAGGCTTTAAATTAACATTTTCAGGATTAAGGCTTATCACAGCAGAGAGACACACCAGACTGTTTGATTATAGAACTCCAGGCGCTTACCAAGTTTCCACATTGGATACACACTGTTTAAAAATGGGGGAGGACATCGCTGTTTCTATAGTGATCGACTCTTGCACGGCTACCACGAAATAGGGAGAAATACCCCTGCTGAGAAAGCTGCCCTTCAGAACGCTGACAGTATATCTGCTTGGGAGTGGCAATAGGTGGTCGCACACGCTATCTCTTGCACACACACAGACAAAGGGAAATAGACACACACACCCATCAATCCATCCTTGTTTATCCAATAACTTGTTATAAACATCACAAGCCATGATACTATTTCTGAAGTGAACTTTTTGAATTCCTAACGGAGGTTTGGACGCATCATTTGTTTTGAACCAGCAATGGCAGATTCTGATCCGTATCGTAGTAAAGTAGTTCCATGCACAAATGCGTTTTTATGACCTTACTCGCGTTTTCCTAATTTTTTAAATTTACTTGTTCATTGAACTGTCGTATATAAGCAATATTACACTCGCAATCGTGCTATATGGCATATAAGCAATATTACACTCGCAATCGTGCTATATGGCTGTACATCAGCAAGGCTGTAATTACCTACGGCACTCGGCCTGCGGCCGATTCACAGCAGTGCAGTGTAGGGCCATATCGCACTTTTGCTCGTGTGATATTACTTAAATATAGGCTGGCATAGCGTAAGTGAATATACATATATACTGTGTGTGTGTGTGTGTATATATATATATATATATATATCACATTAATTTGTTTGCAGCAGTCCTCTTGAGCTCTCGTAGCAGCTGCTGTTTCTTCTTGTGTAAATGTCTTTAATTTCTTAATTTTAAAGTTATACCTTGTACTGTGTAAATCATGTTTTATAAGTCTTCATGATTCAACTCCTGAGCAGTGTAAATGCATTTACTTTTTTTTTATATATATATATTTTAAAAACAAGGTCTGTGCACAGTTTAAATGAATTTAAAATCAGCTTTCAGCAGAAAGGTAAATCCTGCTGGGTCTCTCACGAGAAGTCATTCATGTACACAAGTGCGTAATCTAATCTTAAAATCAGGATTGTAGCCTGAGTTGACAGAAAAAGTTGATGAGCTGCATCATGGTACCAATTAAGCCTGATTGGATAGGTTTGAATTTGTCAACCTGAAATCAATCCTGAAACCTTGAGTTCGTTCAGTGACCTTCATGGTACAGGCCTCTGATCGCTAAACCGCGAATACACAGATGAATTCATGAATATTTCAAATGTCATGACTTTTTGATAGTTTTTGGTGCTGCCGTGCTTTAGATAAACAGTTTAACATATTTGGAAGCAATTTTGGGCTTGCATATGTCACCGGCCCTTGTCGCCCCGCTCCAAACAGGACTCGAACTTCGTCTCCGGCATGGGAGGCGGGTGCGCTAACAAGGAGGCAAAAGGCTACAGCCTCTAGCATCAGTCGCTAGCACACCTATTGAGGTCAGGAGAGTGAGGTTTACACGCTGCAGAGGTATCTACCAGCTCCCATTATACTCACCCCCCTAAACCTCACTCTCATCCGGGTCACAGCACCATTGTAAACGGCCCTGCTCGCACCACTCGGATTGGGACTCGAACCAGCATCTCCAGCGTGAGAGGCAGGTGCGCTAACAAGGAGGCTAAAGGCTACAGCCACTGGCATCAGTTGCTAGAGCACCTCTTGAGGTCAGGAGAGTGAGGTTTAACGTTATACTTGGACCTCAAGGAAGATAATAAAATTATTAAAAAAGTTATGACACCTTTAATACAATATACACTCTTGTAGACTGTATTAAATAATTAAGAACTAAAATGAAGCATTGACTTCAACTTGCCTTTGGCGCCATTCTGTGGACATTTCATCTCCGAGAAACTGGAGCTCACTTGTGCCCATGCATTGGGGGCAGTGCTTTCAATTTCTGCAAGAACAGACAAATTTCAGCCAATGAACTTTCGACCTGCTGTCACCAAATTCACGGTGGGATCAGTCTGGATGAACAACCTGTTTCAGTTTTTGACACAATACACAGGTAAAGCAGACTGTTAAGTTCAGGAGCAGTTAACTTAAGCAGTTAAGTTTCTCTGTCCATCTGAAATTTAAATCATATAATGTAATGATTATATTACGGAATTAAATTATATATTGAAATAATTTCGGACCGTCATACCAATGCCAGCCCATGATAGCATAATAAATTTTTTGGATATTAAAATATGTTCTCAAAACTAGGAGTAAGGTTAGTAAACTGATTTACCATTTTAGTTTGTGGGCAAGATATGCAGTAATGTGATAAGTTATGTTGTTGTTTGGCTTTTATGTCAGTGAAAACACGGACTGCTTCTGACACAGGTCCACAGATATTGCGGCCAAGCATCAGCACTGGCACATATTGGCAGTCAGCGTAAACATGGTCAAGTGCTTTCCTCTACAACAAACAGGAATTCAATAAGATATGCAGCATACATGCATAGATTAGAGAAACACTGTGACAGACATCTCTCCTTTGCAGTGACACATACACACAAGCCACACAGTTATCTAACACCTTCAAACAGAACAAATCTGCAGTCTGAGCTGCTTTCACATTCTGAATGTTTATGCATAATTGAAAATTATTATGTAAAACATTTAGCATGTTCTAGAGTGGCCTTTGTATGTCCATGGAAGATACACTTAGACACGCAGGAGTCCTCCATTCACTCATCTGTCTCTGTGGTCCACACACTCTGCAATCTGAATGACACAATAAAGGATATTTAGACTTCACAAAGGCCTACCAGTCAGAACGCCTGCCCTGCCTCCTTATCTCTCAAGTGCAGCCATTACCACTGCCTCTTCTTATTGGACAGGAGGCATCGTTTCAAGATCATAAGTGTGGGATCGTCTGGTACACAAAATACTGCCTTTCCACCTCCTCAATATTCTATGTACCTTTGAGAGTCAGAAGACGTGACCTCCAGCCCTCTTTTGTCTTTCTCACCTTCTTTGGAGAGGTGACATTATTTCAGGATGAACTTTTCCGTACGGCACATTTCAGGGAAGTGCAGCAAATAAAATGCTAAGTTAATAAGAACTACATCGTTGATGAACGTTTCCTGTTCAGGGAAACACAACAAAGCCATTCAATTTGCTGCATCTGCACCGTTTCAATAATTCATTGCGTTTGGTGGCATTTTAATGTTTTATAAGTAAATTGTGTATTCTTATGGAACACGGAATGGCATTTCATTTGCAGCTGTTGGATGTTCACTTTATCTTTCATAAACAAGCTAAAAATGAATGCTGCCTTAATGCGATTTTCCACAGCCTGTTAACCCTTCGTTGTGCCCGCTTGACAACTTAATGTCTTTAGTGGCTTCGGTGCATGTTTTCTTATACAATAAGTAATTGTTTCAAACATTTTACTTTGTATTCCACTCAGGTCTTCATCCATGGTTGATTCAAGGATTTTTTTTAAACTGGGGGGCATAAGAGGGGCATCAATTCATACAGAGTGACCAACATTATGTTGTGGATTTATTTATACATCTATTGATATCCACATAATTATTAGTTCAGTGAGCTTTTTAAGCTTTTAACGCCACGGTTTTCAAACTAGGGGGTGTGTTTACCAAGGGGGGCACATAGAAGGATGATACATTCACAAAGTAAAATCAAAAGAAAAATAAATACAATACAAATGTATTGTGAAGATAAATGAAAATGAATAGCTTAATAGACCATTGTCCAGCATAAAGGACTATAGATCTATGGTGTAATAAAACACCAGTTAAATGTCGAGCACCGGTTGCACGAGCGTGAATCTCTCCACTCACACACACAGATTTCCTTCACTCTCTCACAAAACTGGACATGGGCTCTCAAATATACACAGTCTCTAATGAAACTCCCTGATTTCGCTCAGAGAGTTTGTGTGTGTGCCCTAAACTTGTCCTATGCACTCGAGAATCTGTTATAAGGCAATATAGCTCTGTCTCAGTTTATTCCTACAATTATTCTGCATCTCTAGACGTGTCATATCGAGGTAGAAAAAAAAACAGGAGTTTGAGGTATCAACTCGTCATTTGGCCCATAACTTTTTTGGGGAAATGCAGCGTAATACATGGTTAAATTCATATTGTAAGAATGATATTCTGATGTTCGCTGACGATTTAAGAAAGAGATGTCAGGAAATCAAATTACATATATAGAGTCAACAGGAGATCCTGATGTGACTCTAGTCTTCTGTCACCTTAGTTTAATGACTTTGCTTCACAAACTTAAGTAGGATGCATAAAGGATTTTCCAGATCTCATGTGCCGGCACATATGTAGAAAATGTTAAATATATGGAGCAAAATCACGAATCACAAGTTATTACGAGTTTAACAGGATATTGGGTCAACATGCCATCATGTGTCAGAAAAACTAAACTGATTAATGGTTTACGCCATTTCTGTGACATCTGTGGGCATCATGGGGGGCACACAATTGGCCAACCAGCTCTGAGATAGGGCCAGTGTCCCCTATCTATGGCACTGTCTCCACCAGTATTGGGGAAGCTACATTTAAAGTGTAGCTTGTCAAGCTACAAGCTGTTTAATGTATAAAATAGTTAAACTACAGTCAAGCTACCCTTTTGAAGAAGTACTTACAATAAATCTATTAATAAAGAATAAACAGTAGCTATTTCCACAACATACAGATTTCTGTAATTCCATCAAACAAGATGGATTCTTCAAGAGACAACCCAACATCACAAAACATCAGAATTGCTATTTGTCAATTCTTCTGTTTGATTTACGATGATATTTGTGAAAGTAATTTTAACACAAAAATGATGTCACTTTCTGGAGGGTCATCTCAATAATACTGTGTTCCATTCAATTCGACAAGTCAGAATTTACAACGTCCTACTATCTATATATATATATATATATATATATATATATATATATATATTAGCACAGTTAAATGAGCACAGGAGTGAGTCATTCTTGACACGAGGCCAGATGTTAGCGATATGAGCAACTCCATATTAATGCTACGATTAGCACTAGCTCACATGATTTTAATAACTTATCATTTAGGATGTTGCTGAAGATAAAAAAGCCGTAGATATTTCCAAGGGCACATTTTCTGTATCTCATTCTTTGCGTTGCACGATTCCATCATTTGTGTTTGCATTCAGCTCAGTGACTGATTATCATTACCTTTTCTTGCAAATATCTGGCTCATTATGACTAGCTAGCTGCCAACGCGAGCGCACCAAGCCCATCTCTCTGGGAGAGGAGGAGAGACAGGCCCAGCCTAGCCTCTTGCATTTGGCTATTAAACACAATGAATGCGCTGCTTTGTTATTAACATCTGTTCATCAGGGATGGAGGCTGGATAATCACCCCTCACACCTTCTGTTTCTACACTCCAACTCCGGCAATCAAGACCATCATTTGGCAGCTGGTTGAAGCCACTAATGCTTCTCTCTGTTCCCTACGTTCCCTCATTTCTCTCTCTTTTACTCATTTCCTACAGCCTGATTTTTTACCCTTTCCTTCCCTTTTTAGTGCTCTTCTGTTCTATGTTTACTTGCACATATTTTTGTCAATATGATTGTAGATTCTTAACGTAATGTTTATGTTTACCCTATTCCAGTGTTTCTCAATTGGGTTTGCTTAAGATTTTACATTGGACCTCAAGAGGTGCCCAACACAGTGCCAAATTTGTTATTGTACAAAAGTAAACAAAACGGTCCTTAAAATATAACCACAACAACATTACAGTTCACAATTCACATTCTGACAGTTAGGTTTAGGGTTGGGGTTTGGGGGTAGAGTTAATAAAATATGCATTCCTCTTCAAAGTATTACATAATTTACTTAAAAAAACAACAACTCACTTTTGGCACCCGTCTGTGGGCATTTCACCAGTAAACACTCAGCAACCAATAATTCACCAACCAAAACAAATGGTGTTTGGCACCACCCATGTTTTTTTCAACGGTGTGTGATACATGTGCCTCGTCCTACCCACGACGTGGAACTTGTCATCCCCTGTGCAATCAGTTTTAGAAGTAGTGTCCTGAAATTATATCCTGCATTGACATAAATTACTCAATCCCATTCCACCTCCAATCACTAAATATGTCTGTATGAGAGTATATACCAAAGATTGGTAGTAGAGGGTTGTCCTGCCAGCTCTGCACTGCGCATGTATGCAAAGTCTCAGATTTAAAGGTTTCCATGGCGACTATCACAATTTCACTAATTATTTTAGATCTACACCACACCTTTCAATGGATAGAAATTATATTTTAATTAGGGTTGTTGATTGTGGAGCGGAGGGGGGCGGGGCCAGGTCGGAATATCGCACGCCCGGTCCCCAATCGGCCTGATGAGGCGCGCGAGGGATAAAGGCGGCCGGTGACGATGGTTCGAGAGAGAGAGAATTATGGGCATGTCCGTCATGTGTGTGTGTTTATGCCGCTCTCCTCGGGCTCACTGGAATTAGAGACAGGTGTTAGGCATAATTTAGCTAAGGTGTAAGCGCCCTTACCATTTTCCTCTCCCGGATGGGCGCTTGACCACGCCCCCGCTGCCACATTGATTTAATGCATTAATTTACTATGATTAATCAAATAAAAATAACGGGTTAAATTGTTTTAAAGCTCCAGATCATTCTGGAGCTGCTGCCCCTGCGACCCGACTTCGGATAAGCGGTTGAAGATGGATGGATGAATGGATCATGCCCTCGATCTGTAGTTAAATTCCATATTAAGGAATGTCCCTACCATTGGACAAATTCAAGCTAGATGTTCCACCTTGATGTGGCCGTTGGGAGCTGAAAGTGCTCCAATTGCACAAGCAAAATGCCTCGTCAAACCATCAAGAGCAACAGGCAGCATAGCCTTCCACAGATGTGCTTTTGTGTTCAAAGACACAACAGAATGGATGGATCTCGAGATGCGATTTATTTGACATTTAATCCACTTTTTGTACTGTAGAAAGGCTTAACGTGTCTGTTACCACAGCATACTGTATATATGTGATGTAATGTTACATTATATATATTATATTTATAATTATTTTATTATTATACTAAATTATCTTTATTTGGGGGACTTTGTCAGTAAATACTGCTACATGTGATTAATTATTTTATAATCGATTGACAGCCCATCATTTTAATTTAGTCCATTTATGTTAGCTATATCCTACTCCTAAAAATTTACAATTTAATATTTACTTTTAAAATGTACAGTCTTTCTCTTTCTGGAAAACTGACTAAATATGGCGGCAAATGTAAACAAAAGGTTATTGTCTATGTATGTGTCACGATTCCCTTGTTGTCTGCCCTGGTTTCACTTGTCTTTGTCCGAACTACATTTCCCACAATCCACCTGCCGTCATCACTGCCATTTTGTGTCATTGTTCACACCTGTTCATCATTTGTAATCATCCTGTCCTTGTGTATTTAAGCCCTGTTTCTTGTTCACGCCTTGTCGATTGTTCTATGTTGTAGCCTGGTATGTGTCCTCCTGCCCTATTGTTTTAGTTTATGTTTTGTTTCCCCATTGTGGGCTTTCCTTTGTGTTTTGCCTGTATTCTAGTCAATAAAGATAACTGCATTTGGGTCCTCAACCTTCGTCTGCCTTCGCTGCCTCATTCATTACAGAACGATCGACCTAAAATGGATCCAGCAGCTTTCTTCGCCGAACTGACCCAGGCGGATCTGTCAGTCCGGGAGTTCTCCCACTTTTTCATCAGCGTGGCCAGTTGCACCGGCTGGGATGACCACACTCTGAAGGTGGCGTACCGGTTCGGTGTTCCCAAACACCCGTGGTGGGAACTCCCGGAGACTGCACCTGGCGGGAGTACGTGGGACTCATCTTGGAGGAGTTCGCTGCCGGGGAGCCACCTCTCCAGATCCCAGCTCCCGCCTATGGGCTTTCCTCGCCAGCCACGGTGAGTGAGCCAACCCCCACGCCTGCCGTGGTCAATGAACCAGCGCTGCTAACTTCATCCGCCCGGAGGAGGAGGAGAAGAAAGGCCTCTGCTCTCCAGCCTCCGCTAACCACGGCCAACCAGCCAATGCCTGTAGCCTCCGATGTCAGTGAGCCAGCGCCTGTAGCCTCCGATGTCAGTGAGCCAGCGCCTGTAGCCTCGACCGTCCCTGAGCCAGCGCCTGTAGCCTCCGATGTCAGTGAGCCAGCGCCTGTAGCCTCGACCGTCCCTGAGCCAGCGCCTGTAGCCTCGACCGTCCCTGAGCCAGCGCCTGTAGCCTCGACCGTCCCTGAGCCAGCCTGTAGCCTCGACCGTCCCTGAGCCAGCCTGTAGCCTCGACCGTCCCTGAGCCAGCCTGTAGCCTCGACCGTCCCTCAGCCAGCGCCTGTAGCCTCGACCGTCCCTGAGCCAGCGCCTGTAGCCTCGACCGTCCCTGAGCCAGCGCCTGTAGCCTCGACCGTCCAAGAGCCAGTGCCAGTGGCCATGACCGTCCAAGAGCCAGTACCCCCCGAGCTTTCCAGAGCCAGTACCCCCGAGCTTTCCAGAGCTCCGCCTCCCGAGCTTTCCAGAGCTCCGCCTCGAGCTTCCAGAGCTCCGCCTCCCGAGCTTTCCAGAGCTCCGCCTCCCGAGCTTTCCAGAGCTCCGCCTCCCGAGCTTTCCAGAGCTCCGCCTCCCGAGCTTTCCAGAGCTCTGCCTCTCGAGCTTCCTAGAGCTCCGCCTTCCGAGCCTCCCAAGCTTTCCAGAGCTCCGCCTCCCGAGCTTTCCAGAGCTCCGCCCTCAGAGCCTCCTGCGGCTCCGCCCCCTGAGCCTCCCTTGGCTCCGCCTCTCAAGCCTCTCGAGCCTTCCAGGGCTCCGCCTCTCGAGCCTTCCAGGGCTTCGCTTCTGGAGTGTCCTACGGCGCCACCTCCCTCGGCTCCATCTCCAGAACCTTCCAGACCTCCGCCTCTAGAGCCTCCTACGGCGCCTACTTCCACGCCTCCGATTTCAGAAGAGCAAACTGGCTTTATAAAGGGGCGTCAGTTATTTTACAACGTCCGCACCCTTTTAAATATAATATACTCAGAAAATTCCACTATAACCCCTGAGGTGGTCATCTCAGTTGATGCGGAAAAAGCATTCGACAGGGTCGAATGGGATCTCCTACTCGCAGTACTAAATAAATTTGGGTTGGTTGATACATTCATTTCATGGATACGTCTTCTCTATACATCCCCACTAGCTAGCATCTCCACCAATGGTATTCAATCTGCTTTTTTTCCTTTATCTCGAGGCACCAGACAGGGTTGCCCTTTATCGCCTTTACTCTTTGCGCTGGCCATAGAACCTCTGTCTATATATCTGAGATCATCTTCCATTTTTTCTGGTATATCACGTTTTGGAATGGAATTTAAACTTTCCCTTTACGCGGACGATTTGCTGTTATATGTTTCAGACCCCGGCCGCTCTATACCAGTAATTTTGTCCTTTATTCAGAAATTTGGCTCATTTTCAGGTTACAAAGTTAATGTATCCAAAAGCGAATGCTATCCTGTTAATGCTCTGGCTTGTCATCTTAGTCAGTCCGATATCCCCTTCAAATTGAGCCCCTTAGGTTTTAAGTATTTAGGAGTAAATGTAACCAGAAAGCTGACCTCCCTTTTTTCTGCCAATTTCTCCCCTTTAATGTCTAAAATTAAGTCTGATTTTCAAAGATGGAGGGGCTTGCCCTTGTCGCTTATAGGTAGGATCAACACAGTTAAAATGAACATCTTACCCAAGTTTTTGTTTTTATTCCAATGCCTCCCCCTATTCTTACCTAAGCGCTTCTTTAAAACACTTGATCAGGATATATCTAGCTTTTTATGGTGTGGAAAGACATCCAGAATAAGTAAATCAATTCTTCAGAGATGTAAACTAAATGCCGGACTCTCCCTCCCTAATATCCAATTATACTACTGGGCGACACATGTTCATAAAATGTCATTTTGGTCCAAATCTGTGCATCCCCCATGGTGCCAGTTAGAGTTACATTCATGCCATTCATCCTCTTTGTCTGCTTTGCTTACCTCCTCTATCTCTACCAACATCTCTGGCTTTACAGATAACCCAGTAGTAAATTCCACTCTTAAAATATGGTTCCAACTGAAAAGGTTTCTTAAATGCACTTCCCCATCTACTTCAGCTCCTTTACTAAAAAACCATTTGTTTCAACCTGCACTGTCTGATCCCACATTTTCTACATGGTATGACAAAGGCCTGAAAACTTTTAAAGATTTCTATAGAGATGGTACTTTCTGTAGCTTTGCAGATTTGTCAAGTGAATTTCAACTCCCCCCATCTCACCTCTTCCGTTATTTCCAAATCAGACACTGCGCCAAATCCTTGTTCCCAACCTTTCCTTCAGCACCCCCACTCCAATTGTGGGAAGAGTTTTTCTCTCCAGACCCCCCTCAGAAGTCTTTCATCTCAGAAATTTATAACAAACTCCTGAATCACCTCATCCACCGCTAAAGTTAGGGCTGCCTGGGAGGGTGAACTTGGGTTGGAATTGCATGACACTTGGTGGGACGTTGCCCTCAGCAAAATTCACTCCAGCTCAACCTGTGCCCGTTTAACTTTGATACAGTTCAAAGTTTTTTATAGGATCCATTTCTCCAAGGCACGCCTGTCACAAATTTTTCCCACTGTCACCGACAGCTGTGACAAATGCCATACCTCTCCCTGCAATCTGACCCATTCTTGCCCGCTAGTTTTTTCCTTCTGGCAGAGGTACTTTGATATTATTTCTGAAATATTTATGATGAACGTAACTATCTCTCCCCATATTGCCATATTCGGATGCCCAGAGGATTACAAAAGATTCACATCAAAACAATTGGACATCCTTGCTTTCACATCTCTATTGGCGAGACGACAGTTTCTTCTACACTGGAAATCTACAAAAGCCCCTTCCACCGCTCAATGGCTAAGGGATGTTATGTTTTTTCTGAAATTAGAAAAGATTAAATATTCTCTGAGAGGTGTTTCCAACAAGTTTTACAGTAAATGGCAGCCTTTTTTTTTACGTCTCTCTTCACTACCCCTTGATTGATCGATCACCCCCCTTTTATTGTTACTTATTATTTATTGGCTTTATTTTATTTATTTTCTGTTTGTGCGTATTTGTGATAACCTGAGTGTTTAAAATGTTATAATGTGTTTGTCTTGTATACCTGTTTGTTTTCAATCTGTATATGTGAAAAAAAAAAAAACAGCTAAATATGGCTTTATTTTCTATGTGACTACATCCGAACTACATTTCCCACAATCCACCTGCCGTCATCACTGCCATTTTGTGTCATTGTTCACACCTGTGCATCATTTGTAATCATCCTGTCCTTGTGTATTTAAGCCCTGTTTCTTGTTCACACCTTGTCGATCGTTCTATGTTGTAGCCTGGTATGTGTCCTCCTGCCGTATTGTTTTAGTTTATGTTTTGTTTCCCCATTGTGGGCTTTCCTTTGTGTTTTGCCTGTATTCTAGTCAATAAAGATAACTGCATTTGGGTCCTCAACCTTCGTCTGTCTTCGCTGCCTCATTCATTACAGTATGAAAGGGACACACCCTTTACATACATCTGGCCCCAACTGCCAATTTCAATAAGAATTGTCAGCGTATGTCAAGCAGTTTCATTGGGTCTACGAATTAGTGGCTTGCATGTAAACATAATTACTGTCTCACCAAAAATATCAGCAAATTTTGTAAGCACAGATCTGTTATTATCTGCTAATTGTAGGCCTTCTCTGTTCTGTAGTCCTTGTCTACCAATGTTTTCAGTGCACTGAATCATATAACAAACTTATATATTACACATACACAATCCTTTCTTTCAGATGTTTCATGATCATAATTGTTGGCTTGTGACATTTTAATTTGGGATTGTGCGAAGATTTGAGCCATACACTCACACAAACACGCGTTCGCATTACACACAGTTGGCTTGACTGTAAAGAACTTTACTGATGGGGTCTCAACGCCTCTCGCTGGGTGGTGCATCATCAGGCGCAGATGTTGTGAGGAGCAAAGCAGCTACAAGCACATCTGATGCATTCAGAAATGGAGAGCGATCCCCTCTGAGATGCCAGATGACATTCAGGTCAATTTAGCAGTTAAATAAGAGTAAGTCCTCAGAGGGAAGCTTGTTACAGTTATTTTTGAGATACTATTCACACATTTCTCTGTGCACTTCCAAGGTCAGTTAAAGCATCAATGCGCATTGAGCTATGAAACTCCTCAAGATTAAGTAATCATGGGTTTGAAAATGTTTCAACACTGCTGTAATGTTTTTGATTTGCTTGAATCAATTAATGCAAGCTTGAAAGTTCCTATACTTGTGTCTAAGTCTTTGTATGTGTCTTATTAAGTGCATTTATGTGGTAAACCTCTCAACGTGTGTTTGTGCAACATTTTTTGAAGTAGCATGACTTGTCACTCATAAAAAGTACAATGGTAATACTATAGCTTTTTTTAGATGGTACTTCCACATGATTTTTGGTGTACCCTGAAGTACTATAGTGATTAAGTTTCATGGTATTTTTGAGATCCTGTTTTGGACATGATACCATGGTATTTAATGGTGGGTAAAAACATTGATTTTCCAATGAATAGTGATCTTTATTTGAATGATTGCAATATCCATTCTTAAAATCCAAAGATCAATCTTTTACTTTATGTACAACTGTCTAATGTGAGTAAAGCACTCGCATTTGCATCCAATTTTCTCAATGTGAAACAAAATATGTATTTGATTAGCCACTGGCTGGTAAATATTTAGATTATTGAATTATTATAGAGTGAATATTTATTCACTCATCAAAGTTTGAATTCAGCACAGAGATCATTTCACTGCGTGATGAGAATTAAAAGTTTGACTCGTTTCGTGAAATGTTTGTCCAAAGAAGAGATCCACACAATCCATTTGGGGTTTGGGTTATAGTCATTTTATTAGTTTTGTTTTAAACAAAACAAAATAAAATAAATATTTAATTCTAGTCACACACAGCACGGATTCCTTAAAAAAACTTTGCGACTAGGGGTGTAAAACTGAATCAATGCATGACAAACACATTTTTATCTATTACAGAATTTAAGGATCTATTCTCATCAGCAGTAGTCGCAAGTTCGAATCCAGGGTGTGCTGAGTGACTCCAGTCCGGCTTCCTAAGCAACCAATTGGCCTAGTTGCTAGGGTGGGTATTCACATGGGGTAACTATGATGTGGTTCTCACTTTCGGTTGGGCGCGTGGTGAGTTGTGAGAATAGTGTGAAGCCTCCACACGTGCTATGTCTCCGTGTTAACGTGCTCAACAAGCCACATGATATGATGCACGGATTGACGGTCTCAGATGCGGAGGCAACTGAGATTCATCCTCCGCCACCCCAATTGAGGCGAGTCACTACGCCATCACGAGGACTTAGAGTGCATTTTAACCCCTTTTAATTCCTTTCTTCTCCAAATACAATATATTATGTGTATTGTAGGGTTGTTGATTTAATGTGTGTTTCTGACCATGTCCATCCCTTTATGGCCACCATGTACCCATCCTCTGATGGCTACTTCCAGCAGGATAATGCAAAATGTCACAAAGCTCGAATCATTTCAAATTGGTTTCTTGAACATGACAATGAGTTCACTGTACTAAAATGGCCCCCACAGTCACCAGATCTCAACCCAATAGAGCATCTTTGGGATGTGGTGGAACGGGAGCTTCCTGCCCTGGATGTGCATCCCACAAATCTCCATCAACTGCAAGATGCTATCCTATCAATATGGGCCAACATTTCTAAAGAATGCTTTCAGCACCTTGTTGAATCAATGCCACGTTTTTTGTATTGAGCATTGAGCTTTTGCGAAAACATATGCTGCATGTTGTGTGCTTTGTCTAATGCCATTGCACGCAGATCACAGGCAGGTCTGAATATTGCCAAGCATCAGCTCTGGCCTGTCTGCTTGGCGCTCTGCTCTTCCTTCTGTCGTACACAGGAAGAGCTTGACTCCGACATCTGTGTCTCCGTTCGTTATGTCTAAATCAGCACTCTGCACTCTAAAAGAGGAGAGAAGAGGAACAGAACATAATGTGTTCTCTCTTTGTGAGGGGCCGCCATGGCCTAGCACCCTGTCAGGACCGGGAAAGGAAGCCGTTCTCTTGAGGACATCTTAAAACACCTGTCAGATCTTTCCTCCAGCACTCTTGAAACCTCTGCCATGCACCATGCTGATTTGTCACTCAAAATGGCTGACAAGGCTTCTGTTATTGTATGAGGTTGATTTATTTTTTTTCCTTCTCCTTTTGACTGTTTATTTTTGCTGGTTTTATTTTGCAGGGAGTGGGAAAGTGTGCATGAATCTCATGGGTGAACATATGCAGGATGACTGTAGTGTTTTACCATATGTTAATGGCATACATGGTGTGTGTGGGTCTGGGGCAGTGCTGTATGGTGGAATATGGAGTGGATCTAGTGAATTTCAACAGTATATAATGGGATTTTGTAATAATTAGTACGAGATGGTAAAATGGCAATAAATCGTACAAGTTCGACATTTTCTCCCATAGAGACAAATTAACGAACCAACAAACTATTTTGTTACAATTTTTCCTACTTTTAACCCCTAACTCAAACCTAAACCTAAATATAAAGTTTAAACCCTTAGCCAAACCCCAACACTAACCTTACAAAAAATCGAGAGATCTGACAAACATGCCGTTTGGTGAACCTGCGGTAAACCTTTGGCGACAATGAAGAGCTGGCTGCAAATCTCATTTGCATGTGAACATAATGAGTTGCGAATTTGCAGTAAGATTGCAGAAAGTATAGCAGAATTTTAGATTCTAAAATTAGGAAACTTTTAATGTGTTAATATAGTGCAATTCATTATATTAAAAAAGTATTCAAAAATTAAAGCAATTAATCATGATTCTTGACCTGGACGTAAATTCTGTTATAAAAGTGCAATTTTTTCTACCATAAATGCAATTCAATCTTTAAGTACAGTAAATGTAACCATAGGCGGACTGCCAAAGTGGGCTGCAACATGATGAAGGAAGCCACGATAAGCTGAAGAGGGCCATGAAACGGTGTCATAAAAGGGGACAGCCTCAAATCCCCCCCAAACAATCTTCGACAAATTTTCTTTGTGTTCCCAGTCTGCCCCTGCATGTAACTTTGCCAATCAGTCATGTCAGTAAGGGGCAGTCAGCTCTCCTCAACAAAACTTACAAGCAGTGCAGTAACAGACAGCTTGACAGCTGGACGAAGCGGAACAGAATGCAGGAATCTTAAGATGTGATTTTCAAAGTTTCAACTTCTTTTAACTTAACACAGTGTGAATCTGTTTATTTTGTGGTTGGTATCTGTGGGAATAATAGTCTTGCTTTTTCGTGCAAACCAAGTCATAAGATAGCATGCAATGTTGCCATTTTGAACAAATGATTATATATATATATATATATATATAATCTCTTCTTTGCCATGTTGCTTGCTTGCCATGTTGCTAAATGTTGCTTGCTATTTTTCTTTATCAGAATACACAGCTCAGTGGAGAAAGATATTTTTGCTGTGGTGTAGTGACAACATCTACAAGCTAAACATCCAGATCTGGTCTTTCTGGTTAAAATCTTAATGAGATTAAAAAATCGCTAACTATAATATCTTGTTGAACTGCTGCAAACAATAGCCTGGTTTCCATCCAGTTTTTGCGCTATTTTGTTATTGACAAAGTGAAAATGCGTAAACAAATTTGCGCAACTTGTCATCTTCTGGCCGTTTCCATTGAAATGGACTTTTATCGATAAAAATGGCATGTGTGATAACGTCATGCCTAAAAAAACCCTTGGTTGCATAAGTTTTGATTTATCACAAAAAGAAATCTGCCCTGAAGCCGTTTCCATTCAGAAATGTGTTTAATGCTAATTCACCTCCCAGATGTCCCTAATTTCTTTTCCTCCAAAGTTTTGGTAAAATGGGGAGAGTATTGAGACAATTGATTAAAATTAGCCAGATTACTCTCATTTTAATTTCACAAATGAATGCAATCAGAAGACGAGGAATTGCAATCAAAAGGGAACAGTTGCCCTTCTGATAGGACTATAATATTGGTCCTGATGTTGCGACTATCGCAGTTTGCTACCGGTTCCGACCCGAAAGTGTATCGCCATTGTCCTGTTCAAGCTGGCAACCTGCACCAAGTAGTGGGGAATATTTTGGTCTTAGTATAAGGAGCATTCATCCATATATACAGTGTAATATCAGGGTTTTTCATATGATACATTCCTGATATTCTATTGGCTATTTTGAACTATCATCTAATATAAAGCCTCACAACTGCATTGTGTCCCTCATATTTGTCCAGCAACTTTTAACAACCAACTGAAATTGATTGTCATTTAAAATACATTTTTGCATCATAATGCAAAATGTTAGTGTTCCAAAAAAGCACACTGAAGCTTTTCTCATAGTATTGGTATTTATTTTTAAATTAAAACATCTTCGTGCACAGAAATTATATGTTTTTTTTTTATTGTGGGCTAATTTCATGACTGCTGTCTATTAATTTGAATGGTGTGGAAAAGAAACTTTAATAAATAAACGGATGTCTACCATGATTAAATGAATAACATAGAGTGGCCATTAATTTGTTCTCCAGTTACAGGTGCATGATATGAAATATTTGTGTTGGCACACCTGGAAGTGTCATGTTTGCAGCATCGGATCTATATGCTGTTAATATCCATCCATAATCATATACAATAAATTAGCTTTCAAGGATGTATACCGTCATCATAATTAACACAGGCTGACAATTATAGTAAAGTCTGTCATGTGACACTACATTTTTGCGTTAATGCCAATTTTCTCAACAAAAAGTGTATCCAAACCAGTGTTTTGCGACATCTGAAGTATCGACATACAATTTATGCACTAAAGTTAAACGGAAAAATATTGTGCAGACAAATTTGCGTTTCCATCAACTTTATTTTGATGCGCTAAAACATTTTTCGCCAAAAACCCTTGGATGAAACGTAGTTAGTGACAACTTTGCTATTGTGTGAATGAAAGTGAATGATAAAAATAAACAACAGAAACTACGAATTATGAATGCATATCTGGTTAATTCAACCCAAGCAGACTCAGATTTTAAAAATCCAATATCTTGTGTGTTGGTCTGACAAAAGAGTTAGTAAACTAGCTTTGTTGGAGAAATACCAGCCCCATGATTTTTTATGCAAACATTACACAAATGTAACTTGTGCGCTACTTCCATAAAAAGTAACACTATAACGCAGTTAGTCACATTTATTAGGAGCTTCCTGTAATTTCCTGTAAATTTTGTGTTTCATCATCATCATCCTTCATGTTCCTAGAACAATATTCCAATCAACCAATCAGATTTTTGAGAGGGGAAATGGTTAGGGCTGAAGTTGGGACTTCAACACTGACGTGCGGTCTGGGTAGGCAAACTAGGCACTGCCTACCCTGCCAAAATTCAAAAATAAAATGTTTATTAAATAATAAACTTGTATTTATATTTTTACTTTTTATTCTTGTGATTTATATATGCAATATGTGTGTTATTCCAATTGTTTAGACGTTATGATGACAAATGTAGCAGTTACGCATAATCAACTAAAAACAAATGGTAGAATAAGCAGTGCTTTTACGGTCCATTCATTGCAGACGACAAGCGGAAAACCCATGTTACGCATGCGCACTTCGATCCTGTATTCTTTAACATGTACGGCAAAAAGCACAAATCTGCTGTGCCTTTTGACGTAAATATGTTATGCCCGTAATCATCTCCGTTACGTATCAGACATGGACCAATTCAAATCGAGATATTCCTGGACATTTGCGTAGCTAACGTCATTACACCACAGCTAGCCAAATTCAAAATCAAAATGACAGCACCGGCCGTAATCACGGAATTAAGAAATTTTTCCAAGCTCGATTTTAATTCCAAATTTGAGTTAATTGCAAGAGGGAGGTCTACGCCAGCCTTAGATGGACTAGTACAGCAAAAGGGCCCAAAACTTATCCGATCATTTCAAACTGATTGGTATGTAAGAAAAGATTGGCTATGTGGCTGTGCGCTTGTGTGTGTGTGCGTGAGAGAGCGAGAATACACGATATACATCCTGATTTGTACATTTCTTGATATGCCGCGCTTGTGCGTAACGTTCACTGTTTACGCGCTTGTGTGTGTGTGTGTGTGCGTGAGAGAGAGTGAGTACACTCTGTATATATACATCCTGATTTGTACATTTCTTGATATGCCGCGCTTGTGCGTAATGTTCACTGTTATTACGTATTATTAGCTTAAACAATAAATCAGGTAATCTGGCTTTCATAACTCAGTGCCTAGCCTCTTTAAGACATCACCGCACGTCACTGGACTTCAACAACATTATATTCAACCTTTCATTTCAACCTTTAATTTCCCTCTATACTGTATACTTAGTTTGACTAGAATGTTGTTCCAGGACCAACAAAATATGTTCATCCAAGAACACATCTTACTTGGTAAAATCAACATGAGACATGTTACTTTTACAAGTTTTCCCAACTCTGAGAACAGCCATTACATATGATGAAATCACCTTCAACACTTCAACCCATCTGCTGCTTCATCTTGGACAGAGCAACAGTCAAACTTCAGCTAATGACAGCATTGTACATGCATGATTCATGTTTAAAATAAGTCCTTAAGTTTATTTTTTCTTTTCTAATCTTGTGTTTGAAAGGATTTGTGTATGCACACTGTTTGAATGTATGTGTGTGCGTGTATGTATGCCCCCGCACCCCCAAATGTTTGTTTGTTTCTTTTTAATTGCAAAAAATGTTGAATCAAATTGTCTCCATCTGTTTTGTGAAAAGCAGTGTGACCACAAATAACGATGACCTATTTAAATTCAGAACTTGAGAAACTACAACATAGCAAATGTTACTTCAAAGGTAACAGATGTTAATTAGCTGCAGGAGTTTTTCTTCTTCTTCTTTTTTTTAATTTTGTCTATAAAGTAGATAAAAAACTGCTCCATTTAAAAAATTATAATAATAATTTTCCAACAAATATATCATATGTCAGGCTTTATAGGGTTAAAATTAACATTTCAATATTCACTCACTGAGCACTTTATTAGGAACACCTGTACACCTACATATTCATGTGATTATCTAATCAGCCAATCATGTGGAAACAATGCAGTGCACAAAATCATGCAGATACGGGTTAGGAGCTTCTGTTAATGTTCACATCAACCATCAGAATGGTGGAAAAAATGTGATCTCAGTGATTTAGACTGTGACCTTATTGTTGGTACTAGATGGGCTGGTTTGAGTATTTCTGTAACTGCTGATCTTCTGGGATTTTCACACAAAACAGTCTCTAGAGTTTACTCAGAATGGTGCCAAAAACAAAAAACATCAAGCGGCAGTTCTGCAGATGGAAATGCCTTGTTAATTTGAAAGATCAATGGAGAATGACCAGACATGTTCGAGCTGATAGAAAGGCTGTGGTAACCATCTTGTGGTCTTGTTCTCAAGACATCTTGAGATCATATAAGCGCAGTCTTGGTCTGGATATGGGTCTTGTTACTCAATGTTTTGGTCTGGGTCTCAACACTTAAAGTTTTGGTCTGGATCTGGGTCTCGGCTTATGTTCTTAGTCAAGACCTCATTGTATTACCAGTGCATTAAATGTGATAATTATTTCAACCACTAGTTAGCGTGGCATCTTCAACATTACACTGAGAAGTAATTGTAACAGCAAGAACTATGGTCTAACAATACAAATCATTCATTTGTGATTTATGGTTGTAACTGCCATGAAGAGGCCATGACTTTACTTGGTGTAGCCGCGGAACCCAATAAGCTTGTTACGTTGCGGAAGTTGCCAGTATTCTTATTAATGGGACATTTTTGGGTGAACTAATCCTTTAAACTTAAATGTCTCTGATTGGCATTTTCCAACAACAGATTTCAATTAATTTTCCATCTTTCTGTGTAACTTTGATTAGCAAAGATGAATTTGGCAATTAATGTTAACATGTGCACCAGCCATCTGTGTTTTGAGAGTTAATTTATGATGCATAATTTTGAACCAATCCAAAAGGAATCCGATAAGTATTCACTAAGAATACATTGAGAATCTGTAGGATAAACCAAAACTGTATTAATAAATTAACAATCTATTAGCATTCCTTTAGGATTTTTTTCTTCTTTTTAAAATGATGCTTGCAATAAAGAGCCATATATGACACGTTTTATCATAATTTTATTACAGTAGAAGAATAAACAGCTTTGTGACACCTGAGGGGTAGGTTGGTGGGGGAATAGAAGGAATGGGTGTACAGTGAAAATCAGACCAATTGCCATGCAGACCTCTACTGTGGTGGACAGCCACAGTAGTGGAAGAAGATTTTTAAATATACATGTAGAATCTTGGTTCATAAAAATGCACTGCTTGGTTCTTTGGACCAACAGGTCTTGGTCTAGTCTTGGTCTGGGTATTATGGAGTCTGATATTGGTCAAGGACTTGGAGGGTCTGGTCCTGACTACACCTCTGACGGTAACTATGATAACCAGTCTGTACAATTGAAGTGAGCAAAATAGCGTCTCAGAATGCACAACACGTCCAACCTTGAGGCGGATGGACTACAACAGCAGAAAACCATAGTAGTACTAATAAAGTGCTCAGTGAGCCTATTAATATTACCATAAGCTGCATATGCTCAACACTGCTAAATTTTTTATATAATATACAGTATGCTGAAAAGGAATTTTGGCAATTTTAAAATGCATAAACTACAGCAAACATGTGATTTAACAGCCCAACACATCAAACAGCAACCACTGGGCCAAACCATGTGAATTTGCCCCAAAATACTGTAGAGTTTGATTGAATGCATCAACAGATATGTGCAGCATTTTCTCCTCCCTTTTGGAAGTTAATAGCCCTTTATTTTGCCATCCTAAATATGCACAACCATGTCAATTTAACTCTATTTTTTTGCATTTAGTATTGTTCTTCCCTGTTGTCCATTACACATCAGAACAGACCTGTGATCCATTTTTGAGTTGGGACCCACCAGGTGGGAATCTGTTTTAAACAGTGATATCAGTAGACCTCTTCGCTCCTGTGTAAGGCAACATCCTCAGTAAATTTACTTCCACGCTGCTCTGCATTTCCATAAACACGCCGCTCACGTTTGACTTTTACCTCTAAATAGCCGTTCTTCTTTTAACATGCTTCACAAGCCGCACATTTACCTCCTCTTGCCCGGGCTGTAAATTAGATTGTTTAAAAGTCATTCTGCCCCACCTTAATTGACATTGTTTCCCTCACATCTTGACCTAACTGCACATGGCAATGTTCATTACCCCCATCTCCCTCGTGTTCACTCACAGCCACTGCATTTCACATGTATTCACCTCACATCACCTGTGAGACGGCGGAAGAGAGAAAACCTCTCCATTACTTCTACATCTCATCTCAGTCTTAATGGACAGCATTCAGCATTTCACTCTATTCTCTCATAATATTAGCATTTGCTTGCCTGATACACATGGTAAAATAAAACTAGATAGGTACATTTTCTTAAAAGAATGTGATTGGTGCCAGCCGATTGCTATAGCTCATTCGGTAGAGCATGGCTCTAGTAAAGGCAATGTCATGGGTAGGGGTTAAATTGGGTTGGTAGAATGCAGAAAGGCATTTTTACACCTTCAATTACATAAACAAAACAAATATTGGCAGTTTATTTGTTAATCCATTGCATTTTCTGTAACCCACGGTTGTTTGATCCATTTTACATATTCCATCGGCATTTAGTGTATTTGCTAATAAAAGTCAAAACCCTCATGTCTCTATGATATTCTGTTGCCAAGATACTGTATGAGTGGGGCATGTTGCTATATGGTTGCTAGAAAATTGCTAGTAGTTGCTATGTTGTTAGCGAAAGGTTGCTTGTTGAGTCGAAAGTCCTCATTCCTAATTCTTTATTGCTGGGGTTCCAACTAGGCTAATTTTATGAAGAAAATCTGAATGGAAACGCTTGGTATGCGCATAAACCCTCAATTTTCGTTTAAAATGTTATACGCTAGGCAGATGTGGATTTTCTAGACTTTTACATAAGTCAAAATGCACATTAAAGTGATAGAAACAGTTAATTCGCAAAACTATAAAGTGTTAATACATTTGTGCGTGTGTTATGTGTGTGCGATATCATTTGATAAAACGATCCAATACCACAAATACAACTCTCCCCGAAGCAAAGAGGTCATCCATCTGCTCCATCATTAGGGCTACTTCTAGATTATGCGTATGATTTAGTGGTTGGAAACCCCAATGATTTGTATTGAGGTGTTTTAAAAAAATGCAAAACATTTGGATGAGTATTTGTGTCTTATTTTCTGGTAATAATAAGTAAACATCCTTAAAACAAGAGACACATATTTGAGAAGCAGGATTTTAATTCTTTTTTTCAGATAAATATACAAAAATTTGGTGGGGGTTTATGCTATTAACAAGAAAAAACTGTTTGCCAATGGGGTAAGAAAAATAAACTTTTTTTCCCTTTTGAATCATTTTTTTTTTCTTACCCCATTGATTGGCAAATCATTTGGTAACACTTTACAATAAGGTTCCATTTGTTAACATGAACTAACAATGAACAATACTTTACATCATGTATTAAACTTGGTTCTGGTAATATTATTTCAACATATAGTAATACATTTTTGTAAATGAAAAGTTGTATATGCTAACATTAGTTAATGCACTATGAACTAGCATGAACTAACAACTGAACTATTGTACTTTTTTGTAAACTAACATTACCAAAGATTAATAAATGATGTACAAAAAATATAGCGTTCATTGTTAGTTCATGACACCTAATACATTAATCAATGTTAACAAATGGAACCTTATTGTAAAGTGTTGCTAATATTTATTTAGTTTAATTTAATTTATTTTTGCCATCTAGTTTTTGGCGAAACAATGATGATAGCTGCCTCCAGAGGCAGTACTTTAAGACATCACAGGTGTGCTGCCAAAGCGAAAGCTGTTAAAAAATGTAGGTATCTTTATTATGCTGCCTACTTTAAGATATCTCGTTTTGACAAAATTTTAATGTATCATCGTATGTATCCTTCAGGTAGGCGATCCCAGAGTGTACCATGATGAGGACATTTTTCAGTGCAAAAATAAATCCAAGATGGCGGACAGAGCGAGAGAAATATTAACTATAAACAGATAATTATAACCAGGGCTTAACATAATTTTTTTGTCTAACAGGCCACTGTGGCTAGTGATATATCAAAATCACTAGCCACTCTGTATTTTCACTGGCCAAAATCCCTCATCCCACTAAAAGTGATGAAACTAACTGGAGACTGTAACTGCATGCATTTGTTTTGGACAATTTTATTTGAATAAGAATGATATGAGTTAAGCAGGACACAAGCCAAATGATGTGTCATCTTTTAGAATATCTGAAGGAAAACATGGCCAGTTATAACAGGAGTAGAATAGAACAGGAGGAAAACGTTGTCAATCATTTGTCCATTGGTATATGGAAGTCCAGAGTTTAACCCCTTTAACCATTCAAAATGTACTTTTTGTGTAATGTACCATGGATGGCTCCGCATTACTGTGGTTAAGCAAATATAGATAGTCTTCCTAAAAAATCAACAATAGTACTTGTAATGAAAACGTATTTAGAACCCTTTAACTACAACTTTCACAGTAAAGAATTACATAGAGTACAAAATGGATAATAAAAGGAGATGTTAGGTAGATTCAACTCAGTCACTATTACTATTTACTTGATAAAAGTGAATGAATAATGACAGAATAATTATTAATAATAAAAATTAAGTCTTATAGATTTGCCCTAATCGATTTTATATCCATGTACAGTATACTAGTTTGTATCGGGAAGACACGCAGGCTTGAGTGAGGTTTAAGATGCCATTTATTTGATGAATGTAAAACAGAAAAGTAATGTGTCTCTTTGGCGTAGGCCCCATCTGGCGGTCCGAAGGAGTTGTACTCGGAACCATCATATCCTGCCGGAGATAGGAGGCGATGGCGAGGAGCCTACCCCTGTGTGGGTCAGGGCTCAACTAGTGGTGGTGGGGTGGTGGAGGTTGCTGTGTTAGCGCACTGAAACAGCAATGTGATAGATTGTGAGCAGACTTATAAAGCAATGGCTTACATGCAATTGGCTAGGAGTTACCCAGCTAATGATGTGATGATGTACAGCTGCTAGTCTTCCCACTAGAACTACGCTGCGCTTCCATTACCAGTTAGTGTTACTGCAGTAAAACTAGTTTGGATGATGAGGTGTAGTTGAACTTGAACTTGTAATCAATGTTGATGAGGGACGCACTGTTATCTCATTACCTCGTCAGTGCTGTTTATAATGTCAGCAGTTTGAGAAGTTTGACTTCCTTCATATAGAGCTTTTTTACTAGAATGTTCTGTGTAGAATTCAAATGGGTCACACATTTGGCAGATGGGCGGGTGTTAATATCAGGCCCTGCGTATAATCCATTAAAAGCAGTTGTGAGATGAGTTTGTTGCGTGCTGCGTGTGAGGAGTGCTATTTGAATGATGCATGGAGTTGCTAGAAATAAAGAGTGTTCCAGATCGGTCTCTTATGAGACTCCTGTTTTGGAACAGACCCTCTAATTGCCACTGGACTGCTTTCTGTCTCCATAAGAAGCAATGTAAAAACTTCCAAAACTAGTATTCTAATTGGAAAACAACAACCATTTTTATGTTAGTTGGAGTACAAATGAGTTCAGGCTTAACTTGTGCAGTTGTTGGCTGCCATAAAAATTTGAATTAGTTAATAGCCTTGTTTACACTATCGTGCCAAATGTTAGTGCATGCCAGGATCAGTTGGGTTCCTAACTGTGACTTCCGTTGCTTCATTGTGCCACCGTGGGACCAATGGCCATTGGCCTGCTGATTACCCTTGGGCCAAACAAGGCCAAATGGGATTTGAGGCGGGGTCAATGTTAAAGGCGGCGTCAGATCAGAGATTTCAGCAACAAGATCGCTGAACTTGCTGGTTGTGTCTCCAGCGCACAACGGTACATTTTCGAGAAAAACCAAAAAATTGGGCACAGTACAAATACTTTAAAATGCACAATGGACAAAGCGGTGCCCAAAGGTCATGGTTCGATATCTTGTTAGTGTGAGACCACTCGGAACACCATGGCAGTTACAGTCAGAGAGTTGTCAATGCTAAATTGTCTGGCTAGCTAGCTAATGTTTACAAACAATATAAACTCGATATTCTAGAAAAATATATAACATGATCCCTCAACTTGAGCTTCCTTCTTGCTTATGAAATGGGCGGGGTGTGTGACGTTGGCACCAAGGCAGCGTATTAAGGGCGGGTTTTAGGGCAACACTGTGGGGCTATTGGTCCAATGGTGGGAATGCAGGTCGATTTTGGTCTCGTGGCTTGAGGTCTGAGGCTATTGGCCCCGGCTGGCAAGTTGATAGCCCTGGTTCACACTGGCCCGGTAGTGGAAAAGAGCCTAATGATTTCAACGTAATGATACTCGGGCCACTTTTTGTCCTCTACCCACTCCTTAATGGTTGAGGCTCTGTCAAATGATGGATATTATGACTCTGTAAAGTAATATGCTAAACATCACATTATCCATAAAAATATGCTTATATCAGTGAAAACACTGGAGACCAGGAAACTAAAATACACTTTCGTTATGAATCATGGAACACTTTTGCATTTAGCAAAAAGTTAAATACGCATAAACATTACTACATTTTATTATTTTACATTTCAGTGTTGCACACATCTGCTAAACAAGCCACATGGTTTGAGGTATCATTCATTTTTGTTGCTGAAACAGTGCGGGACGAGTGAGATGAAGTTTCTGTCTACAATTAAGAAGAATAATAAGTATGTGAGATAATAATGGTTATGCTTGCTTTAGCAAAGAAAGAAAGAAAACAGGCAGATGGTTCAATTTGCCTGTAGTGCTGCACTAAGGTGTTGAAGCAATGCTCTTATGTGCTTGGCTCCCAGTACCAAGAGGAATCATGGACAAAGTCGTAAACACATACACAGTCGGCCCCTGTCCAGTGTCACACGGATAAACAGGTCCGTATCAGCTAGATGGATAACAGGGACCTCAGGCACTGCAGTGGCCTGCTAAACTCAGGAGGGGTTCTAAAGAGTGCGTCCTGTCTTTGCCCAACCTGAGAACAGCGAGGGGCTAAACATGTTCCACCTCAGCGCTTCCAGTGTGCTAAGAGAGCCATTAGAGTCAAGACACGAGCGTGGGCTAAAGAGAATAGAGACAGGACCTCAGGCTGGTGCTGGTACAAGCCTGTACTCGCCCAGAGCGCCAGACGTGGAGACTTAGAGACTTCGTGGCCTGCTGGAGTTGACCCCACCGCAGGAGGCCGCGTAACAGGGGGGCTGCAAGTCCACTTCATACCATCAAAGAGAATGAGAGAAAATGAATACCTCAGCTGAAAACATACTTACACTCACACAGTTTTAAGACATGTTACATTTTAACACACATGTTGAATGAATGTTGGTGTGTGTTTGTCCATGAGCGATGGCTTCCTCTTCGCAGGGTGTCAGCATGGGGCCAAATTCTGTTGTCCGTTTGGATGTGATAGATGACTCCCTCCAAACAGGAAACAGGAAATAAAGCACAGCACAGTATGACCAATCATACCAAACATGCAACTTCTCTCGGAATACACAGGGGCCATAGTGTCAAACGGATGCCTTTTCTATTTTGAAACGGTGAGATTTCAAAGTAAATTTTAAGTAAATGTAACATTTTGTGTGACAAAGAGTTACTAAATTCTCAAATCTCACACTGAATAAAATTATTTGACTATGCATTCAGAAAGGTAACACAATTGATGGTAAAAGGGTTGATAAGTGGCAAGGTTCGCATGAGTGAGAACGGAACCTGTACTAACCTGTATACATGTGTTTTTGCATTTAAACATGACAGCACTACCAGTTGCATAAAATCTCTCTCACACACACACAATGTGTGTGTATTTCCAATAGCACGTGAAGGCAGCAACAAATACGAGAGCACTTTCTTTTCTTTTTTTTTTTTCACATTTGGAAAACCCAATTCCCAATGCACTCTAAATCGTCGTGGTGGCGTAGTGACTCACCTCAATCTGGGTGAAGGAGGATGATACCACGGAGACACAGCACGAGTGGAGGCCCACGCTATTCTCCTCGGAATGCAAGCACAACTCACCACGTGCCCCACCGAGAGCAAACCACATCATAGCAACCACGAGGAGGTTACCCCATGTGACTCTACCCTCCCTAACAACCGGGTCAATTTGGTTGCTTAGGTTAGGAGACCTGGCTTATGAGTCACTCAGCACGCCCCGGAACTAGCGACTCCAGGCCCCCCCAAGAGCACCTTCAGCTTTTTGCCAATATACAAGCCCCAGATGAAGTAAATATGACAAAATATATATTACAATTGTGCAAAACACATATAATATTAATTATAATATGAATAATAATAATAATAATAGTTCAGTGTTATATAGTATCATAATAAAACTAATCTGGGCTACAAAAAGTGAGTGAACTTTTTGCACACTACACACTACACAGGGTGTTGATTTTGCACTCCCTGTTCTTACACAAATACTTTTTTAGTAAAAATATATGTAAGTAAATATATTGCTGTTTAGTACTGTATAGTTGTATTTGTGCATCTAATGAAATGATTAAATACTGTTTTTTCTTGTGCTAATTTAGTGAAAAACCATGGAAAACATGCCTTCATTATTTTAGATTTTAATTTCACGCATTAAACATTTTAAAACTACTTGGCTACAATGGCTGTTTGGTTGAAATGATGGTACCTCTGATTAAAAAACACTTTTAATGCTATTACATATATATATATATATATATATATATATATATATATATATATATATATAACAGGATATATATTTAATATCATCAATAAGCTCAAAATATCAATATATAACTTGTGCAGCCATATCAGCCCAACTCGAATACAAAAATGGTTGAATGGTGATATTTTTTTAAATAATTTCAAAATATTTCAAAAATCATTTTTTTAAACTGCAAGGTGCTTATTGGAAAAATTATTAATTCCTGATATTTCTACAAAAATCTAATTTTAAATAATAAAGTTATTTCTACACAAAATCAAGGTAACAGGATTAACATTTATGCAGTTCCTGTGCTAGTCATGACACTACAATGTGCTTAATAGCTAATTCCTATTAGACAAATGAATAATGTTCTGCAAATGTTTACTTTTCAATAATTGATTGCTTACTATTCAAAATGAAGGCAATGGGGCTGGCAGTTTAATCTGCAACAAAGTTACTCACTCATGAATGCTCACTGGGAGCCAAAGCAGGTCACTTGTTCATTGAGGATAAATACAAAATTGTAGAAAACATGTCTACCGTTGCTCTCACTGGGGTCACTGTCCTAAATGTGGTGCTCTATGTTGACACGCCAGATGTCAGCTACAAAATCACACTTAAAAAAACTTATGAACACAAGAGCTCCCTGATTCTGTGCTGTTGACTGTAACACACATTGGCCCCTGGCTCCTGAACCCACTGGCCTTGAGGGAGGAGCACAACAATGTTTCTTGAGTGAAGTTCTCTCAGCAGGTGAAACTTCAAACAGGTCTCAAACTAGGGCCACCTCTGCAGGCCGGCCAGGGATCGAATAGTTGCAGTGGGGCCTGTCCTTGGTTTGACCTCCTGGAAAAAAAGCAAGGCTTGTTCCACGCAATTGAAGCTCCCTATGTAAAAATAACACCATAACGTCCGGGAGGGTGCACTGTGAATTGCTTGGCCATTGGTTCCCTCCTTTGAAAGAGAAATGCTTGAGCTGCAACCAAATGTGTTGGGACACATGTAGACCAGGCCAGTGTGTGAAAGTGATGTGTGTGACGTCAAAGGTGTGGAGTGGTGGTGGCGTAGTGGCTAAAGCACAGGGCTGTTAATCTAAAGGTTGTGTTTGTGGAAAGAGGAGGTAGGCTGTGTAATTCTGATCTACTTCTGTGGTTCTAAACTGGTGGTTCACTACTTAAAATTCAGTTGAAGGACTGTTTAGATCGTGAACAGCAAGAGGAAAACAATCCAAATAGGTGCATATATATTTTTCTATCATAGACAAGATAGAAAAATAAAGTGTAACGTAACCATAAAGCAACCATAAAGTCTTTCCCTTACCCAAACCTAACCATTACATTGATAGCAAAATCAATGTTGTGTACCACAGGGAAAAAAAAAGAACCATTGGTCTGGAACACTGGGGCACTGATAGGTAACCAACCCAATAATAAAAACAAGCAAGTACAACCCCCCCACCCCCTTCCATGGTCAATGGAAACATGTAAATTCTTCACACTGTAACCCCCCCAGTGTTCAAGCCGAATCTACGCCTTTGCTGGAACGAGATGACCAAAGTGTATTACAGGTCATCCACATACATCAGTCATTTGTATTGCATAAATAAATCGGAGTGACTATTTGCACTTGGTGTAAATAGCCCTTGCCACACAGCATGGCTATTTGCTCTCAAATAGTCTGGGGAAAACACAGAAATTGAAGCCGAACTACACCCCCAAGTGTTGCTGCAATGGTATAGTGCAGGGGTCGGCAACCTTTTTGACATGGAGTGACATTTTAAATTTTTCTGGTCAATGGCTTTGCTGACAATCCCTTTGCTTATTTGATTACTGATTACAAAATTGTAATGTAATCATGTAATCACTAGCACACAAGCAACACTGAGAGAGGAGCAGACTATTTTATTCATATGAAGTTTTTCCACACTACTCTTGATGTAATCCTTCCTCATGATCACACATTGTGTTTTCATCAGATGAATGGGAGACTAAACATTATTAAACTGTGACGAGACTCACACTGCACATGCAAGCCATTCGTGCATCACAAGCCAGCCAACTATTGAACCCTTTTCGGTGAATCGCACCTAAAAAAATCCTAAAACTTTATTTTTTGAAAAGATTTTTAAACCCCATGAGGTGGGTTTATGTTTTCTCTTTTAATAATTTAATGTAATTTTGAATGTGGCTATGGTTTATGGAGGGTGCACCTGTATGCTGGGTTGGAAATCTCAAGGATTAATAGTGGTGTTTACCTTATTACATCACGTGTTGTTCTGAAAGTTACAAGAAACAAATGAAAGACAGAATGTAGGCTGTCACCCGCGCAGCCTGACCAAAGCAAAGCGGACACGTTTACTCGCATGATTAACCGAAAGTGAAGCGCTGTCGGCTCATGATGCATGAATGGCTTGCGCACGCTGCATGAGTCTGTTGGATATACTGCAGTCTCGTCACATTTTAACTTTTAGTTTAGCTTCTCATTCAGCTCATAAAAACACACTGTGTGATCTTGAGGAAGGATTAAATCAAGTTTGTAGATTGGAATGCAGGTGCAGAATTTCATATTAATAAAATGGTCTACTCCTCTCTCGCCATTGCTGCCAATCCTGCCAATGCTGTCATGTGTGTCATAGGTTTTTGACCCATGGTATAGTGCGTAATGACGGTCTGGGTATGTTTTTCTCATGCGGATGAACTGGGTTCGATTAATGGTGTTACAGAAATATAGTAACTATGGGGTTGGTGAATTGTTTTATTCATGCATTTGCTTGAGACTTAACGTCACCGTATGCAATGACTTCAAATGAGACTTTTGAACTACAAAATGCTGTCGCTAGAATCAGAACGTGGACACAAGCACAGTGATATATACGTATTTTGCTACACAGATGTCTTCATCAGAGAATACATGTGAAATTGCTAACTGTTTATTTCAGCTGCTGGGAAATGTATTCATCTGCTCGGATGAAGAGAAGCGCTCTAGTTTCAATATCTGACCAATTTGTTGACATTTTACTTCCGAGTCACCAGTGTTAAACGGCACAGAGTAAATGCGTCATGTCTGTCAGAACATTCATTACGTCTGCGCACCCTGACCTCGTAGGAACCAAAACTTGTAATCTTATGGCTCTGTTCACACATACCATCAAAATGCAAATTTATAATGATACACCTTCACATTAAGGAAAATTGCTAGAGCAAAATTTACCAGTATTTTCAAAAGGGTCGTGTTCACACACAACCTCGATACTGGAAAGTGTAGGTAATTGTCTGGAAAAGGCTGCATGTGTGAATGCGACTTATGTTGTATTTTTTTTACCTTAAAGGCCAAGCGTCAAATCTCTACAAAAAAACTATACAGTATTTTGGCAAAAAATAACTTGGTAGCCAAATTAGGCAGATGCAAACATGGACAGGTTGTGTGATACATCACACCTCAAGAACCATGAACAAAACGATGCAAGGTAAAAACAAAAATACAACCAAGACTGTGTAAAATATAACACTAAAAAACTATTTTGGTACTGTGTTGCTGCATGATGTCCAATGTAAAATCTAGGTCCTGTAGCAAAACCAGTTGAGAACCACTGATCTAGTTCATTGTTTTAGCAGAAATGTATCCATGTTAGGCCAGAAAATTCCCAATCTCAATTAAATTTCTTTAAAGTTACTTATGGAATGTCCAGAGGTACATATTCAAGATGAGCATTTTTAAAAGGGCCCATATGTCTTCTTTGTTTCTTGACCCAAACTTGACCCCCTATTCTGACAGAGTCATCAGACTGAAAACATCCTGCAGAGGGGATAGCTTTTCAATGTTTGAAACATGCTCAGGAACAAGGCTTTCCATCTCATTGGCTGAGTTTCAAAAGGCCCAGTGGAATGCAAAGCATGTCTTCAATGTGCTGAGCAGACACCAGACCAGAGCAGAGCCTACATTACTCACTAACTCATCACTTCGTCTGCTAGATCTTCTAAAGAAGGACTGGTGAGAGTGGATGAATTCTTAAATAAATAGAAAATGTGATCTCAAATGGAATAACAAATGAGTCAAATGTGAAATAGGTTAATTTGGGCATGTCCAGTTCTAAAGTACAGCCTAGGTTGATTAGTTAATTAGCCAGATAATAGCGTTAGTAGATTCAACACAAGACAACTCTACTAATTTGTACGAGATGGCGAAATTGTAAGATATTTGTAGACCAAATCAATAGAATACAGGTACAACATTTTAGCTATCCTCCTAACCAACATTTAATTTTAAGAAAAATGTCAGTGAACAAATTTGGTTACTCATTCCATATTTATTTATGCAATACAAATGACTTAAGTACAATATGTTAATAACATGCAATATGCTTCCTTCATCTCGTTCCAAACCCAAATGTTTTTTTATCTTCCGTCGTACACAAAAGTTATTTTTCTATTAAAATAATGGATAGGTTTAGGGTTCGGCTAAGGGGTTAGACTTTATGGTTAGGTTTAGATTTGGGTTAGGGTTTAAAATCATAACATTGTTTGTTAGGAATAAAAGTCAGCAGTTTTTGTGGGGGCCAACTCATATGATTTCTTATGATTTTGCCATCTCATACTATTATTGCAACCTCTTATGACCTCTCAAGACTACGGATCAAATAATACATATGCTTAATTTAAAAATTAATTTAGGGCTTTAACAAAAATGTGAACTTTACAAAAAAATACCAATTTGTTTTTTTAAATGAGGAACATGTAGAAATTATGTAGTAATCTACATTATGCCACAAATGCTGTTGAGAGTATAACTTGTATAGAACCCGGCACATTCCTTTAAAGTGCACATAAAAGCTGGTAGATTAAATAATGTCTGTGCATACTTTTTTGTACTGCATACTGTGCATGTTCAGTCTCAAGTCTGTAGAATCTATCACAGCTGTGTTTGGTGTATTACTATGATGTAGGCTGATATAAACTCCACTGAACATTGCGTTGTCTAATTTCTTTCTAATTCAGCCATTCGCACACTACTTATAATTCTGCTAGAGACCTGCACGCGTATGCGTGTGTGTGTGTGTGTGTGTGTGTGTGACTTAGGAAACACAAAATCCATTTAAAAGTGTGCTGATATCAAAGGCCTTGTAAAAATGTTCTCATCAAAGTCAGCAGAAAAAGAGCAAGAGACACCAGCGTCCTGGCTGTGATAGTGTTTCATCAATACAGCAAAAGACGAAATGAAGACTCAGACAGACAAACGCTCATACATGCCCCGTCTTTATGTTAGCAAATTGCATATTTTCTTGGAAAAAGGAATATGAAGAGAGATAATGACTGTGAAGAATAAAGAAACAATAAAAGGCCATTTTATTGAGATCAACAAGGAACCCATTTGAGATGATGCAGTGTGGAATCGAGAAAAGCGAGTGAATGGTATTTGATCTGATGCTGATTATCCAGCAATTTGAATTGGTGATATGAACTCACTTTGACACAGAGGAGAGGGGGTGTAGTCCCAAATGAAAAATGTCTGGGTTTCAAAGAACACAGCAGGTACAAAGGTCACCCTGACGACCATCTCAAGTCTGGAATGGCCTTGTGCATTGTGAAGGACACTGGTTAGCGAATAAAGCACTGGTGATTAGAGTCTGCCTTTCTAATCCAATCCCGGAATACTCACCAGGCCTGCTCAGGCCTAGGTTGTCATTTGAGCCTCCGTTTCTGCACACCGGAGGAGTTCCGAAGGGCTCAATTGGACAAAATTGCTCCTCTGGTGGCACATAACTTCTAAGTATAGTTGATTTTGAGTTCTTTTAGAGCTTCAAGGTCAGTCCACTGCAATGGTGATAGCTTTTTGGAAAGATGTGAAGCATTCCCTGCTGTAAAAAGCAGCTTAGACCAGCGTACATTTCCATGTGGGTCCAGGATGGTTACTGCTGGTTTGGTGCTTGTCTAGCTTGTCTTGTGGGTGCAAGCATTTTGGGTCATGGTTTGTCTAGTCTTGCATAACCTTAAATGGCAATGGTCTGGGCCATATAGCAGCATAAACTGGTCAAGAACTGCCCACTCTATGCAAGTACTTGAAGGCAGATGCGAGTGCAAGGTCCTATTGAAAATATAGAATAGAATTACATTCAAATGTCTATGCCATTAAACTGGATGTGAAAGTTGCTTTAAATATATCGACTTTAACTCACTTGCTCATCAATATTCTCTTTAAACTGTTACTCTGCCATAAATGAAGTTTAGTTTAAAGGGGAAACTCACCATTGAAGCAGACAGTTCACACTAATCATGCTATAGCATCTCCAATGTTAGGAATGCAACTTTCAGTTTTACTTGCTATTACAGGTACAGACCTCAAACTGAACTTTGATTATCTTGAAAGGATTTGATTTCACTAACCTAGCAAACCTAGCAAACTAACCTGGCAAATTCAGTGACTATTTCATCCTTAAAATTGCTCGTTTTATCAACCTGGAGGATTGTTTCCAGAAGGATTGATAAAAAATTACTGTGTGCTTCTACTTACGGAAGGTCCATCAAACATGCCGTCTGAGGCTAAGACTAGGGTTTTACCGTAAATACACCATCTGGGCCCTAAAAATTATCTTTCTCTATTGAATCCCATTCAAAAATATTAATAAGAGAATACATTTTCTTTTCTAACTTAATAAAAAAGTTAAGAATTTCCAATGTAATATTATTGAAAAGACTTCTTGAGAATGTTCTTCATGAATTGCACTTAAGAACATTCTTACATACTTTGATTTTCTTAAATGTGGCTCCAGGTAAAGCTGGTTGACCAAAAAATGCATTTCTGCTCAGACTGGTTGTCAAATTAAGTCTTGATGGTTAATCTAATTTAGAAGCCTGATGGGTACACCAGCATCCATTCTTATTTGCATTGAGGTGTAATAACCCCAAGATCTGGCACGGATGTTTTTCATCACGCCAGTAGTCCCTCCCTAATCCATAAATCCTTAGTTGTGGTAGAAGATACTGCAGCCCACAATAAGTCTGAAGCTCCTGTGAAGAGACACAACAATGCAAAATTACCTCAGAAGTCCAAACGCTTCTGTTATCTGGCCACAAAATGAGTGTCTGATGGTATGCAAATATGTTCGCCATGTTGTTGTGTCCTATGATTTTTGTCACCCCGGTGAGTGTTCATGGAGTGTTCTTTTGTGGATCTGCAGTGCTAGCCTGCTTCATCTGTTTCCTCAAGTTGGTCTTGAAGGCAGTAGTCTGATTATTTTTGCAAAGTATCTGGTGTTGAAACCAATCAAATGTGTCAGACAAAGACAGTGCTACATCCTCACCTTTCCATCCTGTGGCTAGCAAAAAAAATAAAAAATCGAGAATATTCAATTCAATTGGAAAATGCCCTCTTAACCAGTTGGTGAAACTCTTTTTTTGTCTGAAATTATTTGGATAACACCCACACTGAATTAAAAAAGGAGCTGTCAGACCCACATTACTTTACCCATCCATAAATTCAAGAGGGGAATTAGCACTTGATAGCAAGCATGTGGCTATTGAGGGACAGTGCTCTTTTTAATCGAGCGGCAGAACAAGCAGTCCATAAAGATGTCAAGACATTGTTAAATATTCATGGAGACAAATGAAGTAATGAATTAATGGACACATGAGTAATGGCCAGCTAATGTGATTAGACCCGACAAGTAATGCCCTTTTCTAGATCAATCTAGCTCAGAGCATTAACCTGCAATACATCTTGTGCTCCCGCTTTGCGGTGATTTACACTGCGCTCTTAGATTTGAGGAACAGTTTAAATTTTGTTGTTAAAATGGTGTGCTATTACTTTATTTAAGTTGCATTGTAAAAGAGCTAATACAATATATAGGTGTTTCTTAAACTTCGGGCACTTTTAGCATTGTGGATATCTAGAAAGCCAAAGTCTCTGTTTCTTTAATCATCTCTTGTCTCATATTTCAAATCAAGCATGCTCTTAACTGACACTTTTGTTGACTTGGTTAACAAGCACACTAACTTTCAAAAAACGTTATTAGGGGCAACACTTTTTGGTTTTCTGGAAATGGCGCCTTAAGTTTGGGACTTTCGTATATGTTTATTTCACTCTTTGTTTAGATTATCATAGTTTTAAACGTAATAATTTGTACTGTGTTTTTATAATGTACTTCCATAGTTCAATATTGAAAGTCTGGGGGGTCTTGGTAGCTCAGCGAGTATTGATGATAACTACCAACCCTGGAGTCGTGAGTTTTAATCCAGTGTGTGCTGATTGACTCCAGCCTGGTATCTAAGCAACCAAATTGGTCTGGTTGCTAGGGAGGGTAGAGTTACATGGGGTAACCTCCTCGTGGTTGCTATAATGTGTGGTTCTCGCTCTCGGTGGGGCGCGTGGTGAGTTGTGTGTGGATGCCGCGGAGAACAGCGTGAAACCCCCACGTGTGCTATGTCTCTGCGGTAATGCGCTCAACAAGCCACGTGATAAGATGCTTGGATGGATGGTCTCAGATGCGGAGGCAGCTGAGATTCGTTCTCCACCACCTGGACAGAGGCGAGTCACTACACCACCACGAGGACTTAGAGCGCATTGGGAATTGGGCATTCCAAATTGGGGAGAAAAGGGGAGAAAATCACAAACAAACAAAAAATATGTATTGAAAGTCTGGATCTGGGACAAGGCAAAGTCTGTACATAAAAGGCTTTTGAAAAGTAGCAAAAATAAATGATAAAGGCCTGGTATAGTTTCTGATTCTGTTTTAATGTGACCATTCAAATAAATTCATTAATTAAAAATCTACCCCTGGGACATGAAAGAAAATGCTACTACTTTTTGAAAGAACTTGGTTTTCATCTGGCAGTAGTTAAAAATTTTTAAAATGTTTTTGAAATCTGGTTATAAGCACTGTTACGTAAAAATTTCAGTTGAAGGCCATAGATATTCCAGATATTTGCAGTTGATGGTTTCACATAATGTTCATACATCTTCATTAGAGTGTTGCATTGTTGTTTGTTTGATCCTTTGAGATCATAACTGCCTTTATTTTACTTATATTAATAACTTATTAATATATTTGTGTGTTTATATATATATATATATATATATATATATATATATATATATATATATATATATATATATATATATATATATATATATATATATACGTTTTCCTATTGGAATGTGTGTAAAGGGCATTCATTCTACAGTCTGATCAATATGCTGCTGTCATATGCACTCTAGAGGTCAATGGTGGTATTGCAGAGCAACATCTTTCCTTGAAATACTATCCCATAACCCCCAATAAAGATGCAGTGGAGTTAAAAGTGTTTACGAGTTTGTGGTATGCTCAGGGGCCCAAAATAAGGTGAAAGTGATGTGAGACATAATAAGTATACACTTATTATAATTACACTATTACACTACAACTGTACAAAATAAGATAAATATGTACATGATGGCTATTGGCAACTTTGCGTTTTATTAGCGAGTGTCTATGGCTTTGATATAGTGTTGTTGTCTCTTGGTTTAAACCCCCCTGTTCCCTGTAGCTTTATTAGGCTGGACAGCTGAGCTCTGTCTATTCCTCAAACAGACCTCAGCACCCCCCACACTCCTCTCTCTCTCTCTCTCTCTCTCTCTCTCTCTCTCTCTCTCTCTCTCTCTCTCTCTCTCTCTCTCTCTCTCTCTCTCTCTCTCTCTCTCACACACACACACACACACACACACACACTGAGCAGCTGCACACACTACCTCAGTTATGACTCTCACTTTGAAGTTCACTTTGTGTCCTGCAATGATCAGGGGCCACAGGCAAAATATCAACTCCAGTAATGACACAAGAGAGTTTATTTACATAACAACTTCATAATCATTTCCATCAACAACATCAATAATAATAATAATAATAATAATAACAATTAATTACCTTATTTTTCCTATACTTGCTTTGCCTTGGTTCAGGATCATCTTGACTTTTTTTTTATTTAATTTTTTTTTAATTATTTTTATTTATTTCAACAAAAAAATATACAAAGATTTGTACATGAATATACACTTCTCAACCAATAGAAGTTAACAAACATAAGAAAATGAAAATAAATAAAAAATAATCTCTTTTATAAAGTGTTCAAAGCTTGGCTTAGCTTTTAGTCCATTTTTTCACATGAATGTGATATTTTCCTAGTAAAATAAAAAGTTGTATAAGGAAGCACATCGTACTTTTGGAATCAACATTTTCCTGCACAAAAAAAAATACTACATCATACAGATTAATTTGTAAACATGTTTCAAACAACCTAGAAACGAAATTTGAAACATCCAACCAAAACATTTTTGAATATATACAATCAAAAAAAAGATGCATTACAGATTCTTTGGCATTACCACAAAATTCACATTTTAAAACGTTCATGAAGTAACTCTTTGACAGGGTAAATTCTGTGTACAATTTTATATGATACCTCTCTAATTTTATTATTAATAAAAAACTTATTTGTTATAGACCATACTCTTTTCCAGTTAATATTTTCAAATTTAGTAGGCCAAAACCCAATTGAACAAGGCAAATAGTTTGTTTTTAAAGTATTTCTAATATATTTGTTACTGCATTTATCTATTAATATATTAATATCCCCAATAAATATTGCATCACTACAAAAACTGGTTTGACGATCAACATTTATAGGATAAAATCCAGGATTTTGTAATAGTGAAACAACTCTACCAGGGATTGCATCTAAAATAATAGCGTATTCTTTTGGCCTCACAGGAAACAAACATTTATTGAGAAATTCAGAATATGTTAAAAGTAAACCTTGTTCATTAAGCAACTGATTAACAGTAAGAATGCCATTGTCCTACCATGTCTGATTAAATATTGATTTTTTTTTGTACAAGATATCTTTATTATTCCATATTAAATACCGATGCGGTGAAAAGTTGTGTTTGTAGATTAATTGCCAAGCCAGCAGTGCCTGCTTATGAAAGTTTGCCAGTTTAACAGGGATTTTTTCAACTGAGAAATTACATTTTAAAAGAAAATGAATGCCACCAAAAGAGTTAAATATGTAATTTGGGAAAACATTCCATACACTATCCTTATTTTTAATAAATTCGATTATCCATTTTATCTTACACACATTATTAAGATCTGTAAAATGTAAAACTTCAAGGCCCCCAAAGTCTCTATTATTATTTATAATATCTTTCCGTAAATAGTGTATTTTCTTCCTCCATATAAAATCATAAAGAACATTATCTAATTCCTTGAGAACATTATTTGGAACATCTGCTGACATGGATATATAAACAGACCTTGAGATCCCTTCTGCTTTTGAAAGTAGAACACGTCCATTTAGGGACAGATCTCTCATAAGCCACATATTGAATCTGTTTTTAATTTTCTCAATAATAGGCTCAAAATGTAACCGGCTTATTTGTTTCAAATCTTTACACACCATTATCCCAAGGTATGTGGTATTATCTTTAATTGGTATCCCACAAACTTCTTTCAGCACACAATCTTTAAGAGAGAATGAAGTGGACTTATTCTTATTCATCTTTAATCCAGAGATTCCAGAAAATGTTCCAATACATTTAACAACTTCATCCAATTCGTCACTATTTTTGACAAAAATTGTGGTATGATCCGCTAATTGGCTGAGTTTAATCTTTTTTCCAAACAATGAAATTCCTTGAAAACTTGCTTTCTTGATATGAACAGCCATGACCTGAGTAACCAATGTGAAGAGAAAAGGTGATATAGGACATCCTTGTCTTATCCCACGGCCCATATCAAATCTCTGACAGGTACCGTGAGATAACTGGACTGAACTATTCGAACCATTATAAAGCCTACGAATTGCTTTTTGAAAGAAATTACCAAAACCAAAGAATTCAATAACTTTTAACATAAATGAATGTTCAACAGTGTCAAACGCTTTATAGAAATCAATAAATAATATAAAAGAATCATCAGGGATAAGGTGTCTATAATCAATTAAATCTAAAATGAGTCTAATATTATTTCCAATGTAGCGGCCTTTCAAAAAACCTGACTGCTCTTCATCAATTATTGTAATAAGATTTTTCTTAAATCTTTTTGCAAAAATTAAAGAAAATATTTTAGTATCATTATTTAACAAACTAATTGGTCTCCAATTTTCTAAGAATAATCTATCTTTGTTAGGCTTGGGTATAAATGTAATTACCCCTTGTTTTAGTGATGCGGGCATTTCTCCCAAATCTACTGCTTCCTTAAAAACAGCAAGTAAAAAGGGTGCAAGGTCATTACAAAAAAGTTTATAAAACTCCCCTGTCAAGCCATCATTCCCAGGAGATTTATTTTCTTTAAGACTATTTATACTATTTGTTATTTCCTCACTATTCAATTCTTTATCACATGAATTTTTATAATCTGATGTAATCTTGTTAATACTGGTTGATAAATTACTAAGAAAACAATCTGCATCATTTAGTTGACAATTTGAACTATACAATTTACTATAAAATTGATTAACAAAACAAGAAATATCCTTGGGATTATCATTAGTAAGTCCATTTATTATTAATTTGTTTACAGAAGTTATTTCTCAATTTCTTTTTTCTAAACCAAAAAAATGTTTAGTATTTTTTTCTCCTGCTTCCATCCATTTTTGTCTAGACCTAACAAACGCACCCCTCGCTTTCTCTTCATAAATATCATCCAGATCATTCTGCAGTGTAGCAAGCTTTAATAAGTCAGTGCTTGACATATTTTTGTTATTTTTACAAGTGAGGGATATTATTTCATTAATTATTTTGTTTTCATTTTCATTTTTCTTTTTTTAATGGATTTTCCATACGTTATTGCAAATTTCCTTATTTCAAATTTAGTTTGTTCCCATAAATTCCCATAAGTTTGAATCAAAGAAGCTTGTTGCCAATTTTTAACAATTAAATTCTTAATTTGGTCACAAAAATCATTATGTTTCAATAGACTATTATTTAACTTCCAATATCCACGCTTAACTCTACTTGATTGAGAACTTACCACATTAATTTGAATAGATATGCCTTTGTGATCTGTTAAAACTGATGGTTCAATAGTAACAAATTCAACTCTCTCTTTTATAAGTTCTGAAATGAGCCAAAAATCAATACGCGATTGTTGAGATCTGTCCCTATTACTCCATGTATACAAAAGTGACTGTGGATTTTTATACCTCCATATGTCAATTATGTTCAGTCGTAAACAAACATCGCTTAATTCACTTGCCATATTGTCAATTCTAGGTGGTAATCGATCTTGTCTTCCATCAAACACTGTATTAAAATCACCTCCCCAAATTACTTCAGCTGAGGGGAATTTTGAATGTAAATGATTAAAATGGCCTTCAATATCTAGAAAGATGAACTCATTTGTTTTTTATTATTGGTGGCATATACATTTATAATAATAATTTTAGTTTGGTTTATATCAATAAGTAGCGCAATCCAATGACCTTGATCATCTGTTTTGTGACTTATAACCTTCCCTGAAAACCTGTCCTTTAAAATAGCGACACCTGCTGTCCTATTTGAGGCACCAAAAGAAAACCAAATGTCACAACCCCACTGATTCTTCCAAAAAGCACATCATCTTGGCAGGCATGAGTTTCTTGAATAAAACAAAAATCTGCTTCTTTACCTTTACAAAACAAAAAAGAGCTTTTCTCTTTAGCATGTCTCGTATGCCCCTAGCATTAACAGAAAATATTGTTATTGACATAAACTCGAACAAGAAGGAAAAAAACCTAATAGAACAATTAGGTGAACAATGAGCAAATTAAGGTTGAAAGTGTTGAGAGTGTAATCTTACTCCCATTTTTCCGAGGATCGGTCACATTTCAGTAAGTCTTGAGATCCTGTTTGCTTCAATTTGAGTAACAGATAAAGAATAACAACCTCCTGTAACATTAGCTGTAATTCCACATTACGAATGAATATAAACATTAATAATAAAAAAAAAAGAACCAATAAAAAAGCCTTATATAATTCTTTCAAGTTTTAAAAGAATAATAAACTAAAGCAAACAGACTTTTCGTTTCACAGTAATTTAAGACTCAGAGTCCAAGTAAAAGAGCAGTGCTTTACGTTTTAATTTCTTTACCATCAACGATTGCCTTGATTCCCACAAAGAAGGCCCTTTTGCCCTCCTTTCGTGCCTTGTCTATGAAAGGCCAAAGGAGATTCCGCGTAGCCCGGTCTTTGATCGTGAGGTCCTCTTTAAAGTACATTTTATTCTTTTTCCTCACCTTTTTGTTTTGCAGAACAAATTCGCATGTTGCCTTCAATGAAGGACAGATGTCGAGCAATGAATCGATCCACTCGAATAGGCAAGTTTTCATGCTTGAAAAGTCCACGTTTTATGTTTTTGAACTCTGCTTCAACATTGGCTGAACTTGCGGTGATGCTTCGAAAGTGAGGGATCATTACCCCTGTCCAGAGTGGTATGTAACTTGCGAGCCAGATTATATTGGGAATAATCTCAGGGAGGAAGTGCAAATTATCATGATCCCCATGAGCTACAGCAAGTGACCTGCTCTCCTCACATATGTCTGTTACCCACTGTCATAGGTCTGTCTGTGTTTGGTCACATGGATCCACTTCCAGGTCATCACCCTCTACATCTGGAATGATGACACACTCTTCTGCAATTCGGGCTTTCAGGTATTTCTTGCACCTTTCTGATATGAGGGGCTCCAGAACTGTCATTGCCCTCTGCTTCGCTGAGAGCCACAACAGTAATACTGCGTAGTAGCTCTTTTGCATCATCCATGGAATGTGACATGAGAAGCTGTGCCATTGACCTCACAAAGAAATCTTTAATGTGATGTGGTTTTTTCTTCAAGCAGTCCCACTGGCAGATCATCATGATGCAGTGTGCAACATCAACCCGAACAAAACAAGGTGGCACTTTTGCTGATTTTTTACTGAGTAAGACACCACAACACTCGTTGATGTAGGTCTTTAGATCAGGATGAGGAGTAAAAGCCTTGACCAGAGCTCCGAGCAAAGCCAGAGAAAAGTCACTCACAACCTCTTTTGGAGTTGGTGCACCTGCGCCGTATCCAATCTGTCAGCCAATGTGTTATTGCATTAACATCGTGTCTCTCTGACAGCATTTGCACCACTGGGACACTTGAGTTCTCATCCCCTGCCAGAACGCCCTGATATAAGAATATATGGCCAGACTTGCCATTTGGTCTCTGTAGTTTCCTCACTACTGAGCCAGTTGCATCAAAACTCACAGTGGGGTTAGATGTTTTTGATATAGACTTGTAAATATACATTTGTGTTTGACTCCAATAGTGACAGAAAAACTTGTCCAGTCCAATGTCTTTAATGCTACCACTGTGCAGTGCACTGTATTTTAACATCTGCAGTGACACAATGGGATCCTTGTCGCCTAATTCTAAATAATTTCTCTCTTGCTTTGCTTTGTGCAGGGTGGCCAAATTAGGAAGATCACTTGGCTCAGGATCTCCAAAATCCATCAGCTTTGTTGCCTCTGATGCCCTCCATACATGGGGTCCCATTTTACCCTCACACAGTTCTTTGGCTATCTGCTATGCAAGTTACCAGACATCGTGACGCTTGGAACAGCCAGTGTGCAGGGAGTCATCAGTGTTTTTAATTAAACACTTTAGCACCATTGGGCTGTTCATTTCAGGCTCTCTGTCACATTTTCTGTGAATGTGGCCACGACACTCTTTACAGTTGCCTCTGATTTCTATGTATTTCTCCGTGGCTGATGGATAGACCTTGGCTCTTTTAAAGGCAAATGTGCAGGGGCATTTCACTTCTTGCCAAATGTGATTATTTATCACATGTGTCCAGATGCCAGGCTTCAAAATTGTGTATTCCTTTTTGGTGTTTTAGAGAACTTGTTGTTGTATTTAACCATTTCACGCATGAATTCAATCCATTTCTGTAATGGAACTTCAAGATCAAAAGTCCAGCAATCTTTTGGTTTGGGTGAAAGGGACCCTGGTTCAGTGTCATCACTACTGCCATTTGTTTCATGATCACATTCATGAGTAAACCCTAAAGCGGTCCAGATGTTGTGTCTATTTATTTTAACAAAAGTGTATAGAGCCTTTGCAGTGATCTTGTTTTCTAGCTGCTTACTAAGCTCTGTCCAGATGCTCTGATTAGGAGTAGCTATGTTGCCATTTTGGACTTATGGCCTCTTTTGATGAACACAGGACTGTGAAAATGGAATCTGTCAACTTCTGGTTTCTTGGGCATCTGGCATAAGCAAAACATAAATAAAATTGTTTTCATGTATTACTGTATTTGTCTGAATATATGGATAATATAATATATTATTAATATATAAGGATAATGTATCTTATATTAGGACCAATATGGTAATGTTGACCCCTAGATGCACAATGTATTCAAAAAACGAACATGGGTCACATGTAAAACTGTAATTAGCATGTATTAGTATTAGCAATGAGTATTCTGTTCAGTAAACATTGACAATCTTAGCTCTCTTGAATGTTGTACCATTATTCTTGAAGTTAACAAATAATATTGTTACTGACAGTGTTTAAACATTGTACTTACATTGGCCAGAAATTTGATTTAGTAACGACTTTTGCAGTTTGATTTATGTCGCCTTTTTCTCTACTTACTCTACACTAATGTCCACAATAGTATCTTGAACAGAAGTGTCACTTGGGCCTATAGTGGTGGCAGTGAAGTGTAGCAGATGATACTCCATGTAAATAAATCAAAAGTTCAATCAGGAAACACCAGTGAAGTAAAGATTGTTTATTGAACAAATTGTTTATTGAACAAATGATGTGATGATTAGTCTGGACAGAAATTCTTCGAAATGTGACTCAAGTGTGTTCACATCGAGGAGGTTTTTGCTTTTGTTCTCGTGCCCAGAGCTGATCGAAAGTGAGTGACAGAAAAGAGTCCGACAGACACCAGATGAATATTGAGCTGCTGCTGTCTGAACACCAATACGTTTTTAATAAACACCATAGCGACTACAAAAACATTGATAAGGAGTTGTTGTTGTTGTATTAAAACATCTTCATCCAACATTTTGGCAAGAGACTGAAATAACAAACCCGCACTGCTCATAAATCGTAACACACAAAACTAGATAGACCTATTTTAGAAATATATAATAAAGTAGCCTAATATAGTAATCAGAATGACCGAGACTGCTACTAAACTATGATTATTGTATTCAATAAATATCAGCATTTATAATTCAGCCTGTAATTCAATGTCTAATATTTAAAAAACTGAAGCAGCACAAACGAAACTTTTACCAGCACAAACAAGCACAAATGAAGCACAAACGATTGAGACTATTTGGGTAAATTTAGAGCATGTGGGGGCTGAGTGACCTCAGAATGACCTATAAATATTCTTTAAATATCTAAAAAAAACTGAACCAGCACAAACGATTGAGACTATTTTGCAGACGTTTTGCGTTGGGTGGGGGCCAAATTCACGCGGGTCACAGACCTGTGTCACGCGCTGATTGGCGAGAGGACTGTGATGACGTCACTGAGACAACAATGATTGACAGGATTCAGGACCAATAGCGTCTGTCTGAGAAAGTGAACGTAAAAGAGCGAGAAAGAAGAGAAAAACAAACCGACAGTAACACAGATCACAACTTCTCTATCATATAGGCTGCTTTGTCAAAACAACATGAACTTGAATCACTGTAACACTAGCACATATAAAAACTCTGATATATAAAACAACTGAAAAAACTTTTATTTCTTTCACCATCAGACTCATTTCCAGTCCTTTACATTGTATAAACCGCGGAGTGTGTTCACTTTTACTTTTATGCCAAACCGATATTTTGATGTTTTTAGTTTTTTTAGGCTGAATGAATATATAAAATCTTAAATGTCAAGACTTTTGATTATTTTGAGAATTGTACTTTCTTGATAATTATTTATGGCGACATAATGTGTGATTTGATTAAATGATCTCAAGTTGATATATATTATGTCTATCTTAAGCCTGTGCGCTTGTGCTGATCTTATTTTCTTATTTAATCACATAGACCCAGCCCACAGCTATCCGAAAGTGAAAGTTAAATGAATATGAAAGTAACATGTTAGACTGACTCATACGAACACGAACGTCCTTCACGGAAAAGGAAATTTTTTCAGAAATATCTAGAAAACATGACGACTTTTAAATATATGAAGATGCTGCACCTGTCTAACTGTGTTTTGATGCCAATGCTGCTGATGATCGCTGATGGTAAGTATATCTGTTATCCTCTGGGTTATGGGCGTGGTTGTTTGGCAGCAGTGCGGTGATAACATTAGCAGCATTTTTCCGAATTTCTGGCCGGTAAAGTAATTATTCCTACACCGATCATGAACTCATCGGCCTTCAGATCCACAAGTGGATGTCGTATTGGGCTGTGGTCTGAAAGAGCTGAACATTTAAGGAGTCCCCACAAAACCAAAAACTTTCTCCTCATGTTATTCAAAATACTTTTTTCTTCTTCTGTGGAACATTAGTGAAATTTGAAAGAGTTGATAGATGCAGGATTGAAGTTTGACTTTTGTTCTACTAACTCTCATCTTTATAGAAACATATGTTGTTTCAAATTTTCAATTGGAATCAGAATATATGTGAAAATTTGTTGTATTAGTGCAGTACAATCGTCATATGGTGTGACATGAAAATAATTGTATATAAACTGAAAATGGATTATACCTTTCTTAAGTTACTCACTTTATCAAAGTCATTTATCATAACTAAACTGTGATCCATTATAGTTTTGTCAAAATTTATTACATTTGTGTATTATTTTCTAAAACATTGCTCAATGTGAGACCTATGCCGTCGGTCTTTCAACATATTTTCTATTTATTGTGACAAACCTTGCTAGAAAATTATAAAAATATTTGTGACTCTTGCTGATACTATTTTCTATGTATTCCATGAATATTTTCAGGTTTTATCATTAATAAAGGTATGTTATTTTCACAATTTGGAATGTCACACCAAATGATATAGTGTCACACCATATGATAATGTCGCCATGTGTCAATGCAAACCATGTATTATCCTACTTATTGGTGAGTACTGATCACTCATATGGCAGGAAATATTTAACCACTCTTAAATGCTGGAAGGTAATATTCAAATTTTATTGATTTATTTGATATTTAACAATAAAAGAAACATTTTTTAAATATTATATGAACCATATGAACATATGTTTGTGTATCAAATGTCATTTCAATTCAAAACTGGTCTGCAATATGTATTAATATAAGTAAAACAAACAATTGTTTTATATCATTTGAACCGTGAACATACAGCGTAGCTGAGTGGATCCACAAATAAATCAGTTCATCTAGACTCCATTGTACATAAGCCAGTCAAATTTGGGAGAGTAGCAAACCGACTGCCTTGCTGAGGTTGTGATAAGCCACAAACAACTTCCTGATCTTGATAATAAATGCAGTCTCGCCTATTTGGCCAGACAAAACCATTTTTGTCTCCACGTTGTTTCATGCAGTTCACCTGCAGCCCCTCCATACTTATGGCAACAATTTGTCCCACATATGGTTTTCCTTCTTTATCTCTTCAGTGTGTGGGCTTGGTGGTGGTGATGTAGGTGGGCTTGGTGGTGGTGATGTAGGTGGGCTTGGTGGTGGTGATGAAGGTGGGCTTGGTGGTGGTGATGTAGGTGGGCTTGGTGGTGGTGATGATAGGTGGGCTTGGTGGTGGTGATGTAGGTGGGCTTGGTGGTGGTGATGAAGGTGGGCTTGGTGGTGGTGATGTAGGTGGGCTTGGTGGTGGTGATGTAGGTGGGCTTGGTGGTGGTGATGAAGGTGGGCTTGGTGGTGGTGATGTAGGTGGGCTTGGTGGTGGTGATGAAGGTGGGCTTGGTGGTGGTGATGTAGGACCTGGGACTTGATCTGGGTCTACCTGGATGTCTCCATCATAGATGGAGTTATCTGGGGAGTCATGTTGAGTAATGCATTTAAATTTCTTCTTTTGTTTCTATATTTTGTTTGAGAATTTCTCCATATCTCCCTCAGCTTCTCTCTTCTTGACGGTGGGAGAGTCTGGATTCTAAATTTAGGCATCTCCCCTTTCTGTTTCTTTTCTTGATATCTGTTAACAGAATGGTGTGAACATTTTAACAGCTGTTCAACATTGTTTATTCTCTTCGTTTCCTAACTGCGTTCCTCTTAGTTGCACTGCCTACAGTGATGATATTTTAGCTATCATGTATTTTAGCTATCATGTATTGCCAGGCTTCAAGAAATCTGCCTCAAGGCATTTTGAATCAACAGTGAAAGCACCCTCAGACCTTTCCTATTGGTCAGCGAATAGAAACAGACAGTTGTTGTTTACTTTTATTTTATTTTCCTCAGCAACTCCTCTCTCTTTGCAGGGTCTGAATTCAGTCTCTCCCTGTATCTCTTTGTCCTCTCTGCACTTGTCATCATTATCTGCCTCAAGTTGACAAAATAAAAGGAAATGTATGGTTTGAGATGAAGACAACATTGTTTAGACTTAAACAGCATTCTAAGGTTTCTGTGAAGGGGTCTGCTGTGTCTGTCTGATGAACTAGAAATCTGTATCACCGAATAAAACTAAACTAAACTAAACACAATCGATGGTGGATAATTACAGCTTGTATGTGATGATGGACCCGAATAAATGTTTAAAAAGACAAAACATACATTGGACTTTGTTATTTATTGTTATATATGCAGGGAATTACAATTCATATCATATGGTGTGACAATCAAATCATATGGCGTGACAGGCAGACATGTCACACCATATGATGAAGTGTCACACCATATGATGTTTTCTGCACTTAGCACAACCTTGAGTCTTGTAGCTACACATTAGCATACTAACAACATGCTAGCTATAACAAAGCAGCATAGATTTACATATAATTATGACAAATTTCTTTTGCATTTTTATAAAAAATGTGTCACACCAAAAGACATCTGGAAGTGGGACTTTTGTCAGAGTGCCAACAAGATCTGATTTATTGTAAATATAAAAATGATGACTCACCTCAGGTTGTACAGCAGCAATACACTGCTAGTTCTGTACAACATTGCTGAAGAAGGTCCTCTCCTTCCCAAGGGTGTCAAAACAGTTGCCTGTTCAAATATCCCAAAATAGTGTCACACCATATGATTTTGATTTGTGTGACAAAATCTTTTTGATTAGAACTGACTCAAAACATTATGCTTGGACTTTGAAAAGAGTAGGCTCACAAATAGACATCTGTATTATTTTTCTGTATTTTTTTTTTGAGAATTTTTGCATTTATTTTTTTTAGTTTTATTCAAGTTCTCACTTTGAGAAACAAGTGCCGGACAGTCACAC